>NW_022589713.1:38921687-39185475 GCF_004348235.1 Phoca vitulina | reverse complement strand
TTTTTCTTTTTTTTTTTTTAAATCCTCTTCTTCCTTTTTTCAAACAACTTCTTATCAATTCCTTTTATAAAATCTTTTATAATTTTCATCTTTACAGTCATATTCCATCCCTTCATCGTATTAACTCTTATTTTTGTACATATATAAGTTTTTCTTTCCTTAAAATTTTGGGAGGCACTTTCTTCTAACAGACCAAAATACACCCAAAATCTAGGGTGTGGCACTGATCTATGCACCAGCCTGATCATATTTGAACATATTCTGTTTTTTTTGTTTCGATGTGTTTTTATTTGTTTTTATCTTGTTCTTTTTTCTTTCTTTCCCTTTCTTTTCCCCCGGTTTCAGGTCTTTTCTGATTTGTTTAGAGTATATTTTCTGGGGACATTATTACCCTGTTAGCATTTTGTGCTCTCATTCATCTATTCTCCTCTGGACAAAATGACAAGCGGAAATAATCACCTCAACAAAAAGAACGAAAGGCAGTACCGAATGTCAGGGACCTACTCATTACGGACATTGGTACGATATCGGAACTAGAGTTCAAAAAGGTGATTTTAAAGGTACTAGCTAGGCTTGAAAAAACCATGGAAGTTATTAGAGAAACCCTTTCTGGAGAAATAAAAGAACTAAAATCTAACCAAGTCGAAATCAAAAAGGCTATTAATGAGATGCAATCAAAAATGGGGGCTCTGACTGCTAGGATAAATGAGGCAGAAGAGAGAATTAGTGATATAGAAGACCAAATGATGGAAAATAAGCAAAGAAAAAGAGAGATAAACAACTACTGGATCACGAGGGCAGAAATAGAGATAAGCGATACCATAGGACGAAACAACATTAGAATAATTGGGATCCCAGAAAAAGATGAAAGAGAGAGTGGGGCAGAACATATATTGGAGCAAATTATAGCAGAGAACTTCCCTAATTTGGGGAAGGAAACAGGCATCAAAATCCAGGAGGCACAGAGAACCCCTCTCAAAATCAATAAAAATAGGTCAACACCCCAACATCTAATAGTAAAACTTACGAGTCTCAGAGACAAAGAGAAAATCCTGAAAGCAGCTTGGAAGAAGAGATCTGTAACCTACAATGGTAGAAACATTAGATTGGCAATAGACCTATCCACAGAGACCTGGCAGGCCAGAAAGGACTGGCATGATATATTCAGAGCACTAAACGAGAAAAATATGTAGCCAAGAATACTATATCCAGCTAGGCTGTCATTGAAAATAGAAGGAGAGATAAAAAGCTTCCAGGACAAACAAAAACTAAAGGAATTTGCAAACACGAAACCAGCCCTACCAAAAATATTGAAAGGGGTCCTCTAAGCAAAGAGAGAGCCTAAAAGCAACATAGACCAGAAAGGAACACAGACAATATACAGTAACAGTCACCTTACAGGCAATACAATGGCACTCAATTCATATCTTTCATTAGTTACCCTGAATGTAAATGGGCTAAATGCCCCAATCAAAAGACACAGGCTATCAGATTGGATAAAAAAACAAGACCCATTGATATGCTGTCTGCAAGAGACTCATTTTAGACCCAAAGACACTCCCAGATTGAAAGTGAGGGGGTGGAAAACCATTTACCATGCTAACGGACACCAAAAGAAAGCTGGGGTGGCAATCCTTATACACACAAATTAGATTTTAAACCAAAGACTATAATAAGAGATGAGGAAGGACACTATATCCTACTTCAAGGGTCTATCCAACAAGAAGATCTAACAATTGTAAATATCTATGCCCCTAACATGGGAGCAGCCAATTATATAAGGCAATTAATAACAAAAGCAAAGAAACACATTGACAACAATACAATAATAGTGGGGGACTTTAACACCCCCTCACTGAAATGGACAGATGATCTAAGCAAAAGATCAACAAGGAAATAAAGACGTTAAATGACACACTGGACCAAATGGACTTCACAGATATATTCAGAACATTCCATCCCAAAGCAACGGAATACACATTCTTCTCTAGTGCCCATGGAACATTCTCCAGAATAGATCACATCCTGGGTCACAAATCAGGTCTCAACCAGTACCAAAAGACTGGGATCATTCCCTGCTTATTTTCAGACCACAATGCTTTGAAACTAGAACTCAATCACAAGAGGAAAGTCAGAAAGAACTCAAATACATGGAGGCTAAAGAGCATCCTACTAAAGAATGAATGGGTCAACCAGGAAATTAAAGAAGAATTAAAAAAATTCATGGAAACAAATGAAAATGAAAACACAACTGTTCAAAATCTTTGGGATCCAGCAAAGGCAGTCCTAAGAGGAACGTATATAGCAATACAAGCCTTTCTCAAGAAACAAGAAAGGTCTCAAATACACAACCTAACCCTACACCTAAAGGAACTGGAGAGAGAACAGCAAATAAAGCCTAAACCCAGCAGGAGAAGAGAAATAATAAAGATCAGAGCAGAAATCAATGAAATAGAAACCAAAAGAACAGCAGAGCAGATCAACGAAACAAGGAGCTGGTTCTTTGAAAGAATTAACAAGATTGATAAACCCCTGGCCAGACTTATCAAAAAGAAAAGAGAAATGACCCAAATCAACAAAATCATGAATGAAACAGGAGAGATCACAACCAACACCAAGGAAATACAATTATAAGAACATATTATGAACAACTCTATGCCAGCAAATTAGATAATCTGGAAGAAATGGATGCATTCCTAGAGAGTATCAACTACCAAAACTGAGCCAGGAAGAAATAGAAAACCTGAACAGACGTATAACCACTAAGGAAATTTAAGCAATAATCAAAAATCTCCCAATAAACAAAAGCCCAGGGCCAGATGGCCTCCCAGGGGAATTCTACCAAACATTTAAAGAAGAATTAATACCTATTCTTCTGAAAATGTTCCAAAAAATAGAAATGGAAGGAAAACTTCCAAACTCGTTTTATGAGGCCACCATTACCTTGATCCAAAAACCAGACAAAGACCCCATCAAAAAGGAGAATTACAGACCAATATCCTTGATGAACATGGATGCAAAAATTCTCACCAAAATACTAGCCAATAGGATCCAACAGTACATTAAAAGGATTATTCACCACGACCAAGTGGGATTTATCCCTGGGCTGCAAGTTGGTTCAACATCCACAAATCAATCAATGTGACACAATTTTTTTTATTAATAAAAGAAAGAACAAGAACCATATGACCCTCTCAATAGATGCAGAAAAAGCCTTTGACAAAGTAGAGCATCCTTTCTTGATTAAAACTCTTCAGAGTATAGGGATAGAGGGTACATACCTCAATATCATAAAAACCATCTATGGAAAACCCACAGCGAATATCATTCTCAATGGGGAAAAACTGAGAGCTTTCCCCCTAAGGTCAGGAACACGGCAGGGATGCCCACTATCACCACTGCTATTCAGCATAGTACTAGAAGTCCTAGCCACAGCAATCAGACAACAAAAAGAAATCAAAGGCATCCAAATTGGCAAAGAAGAGTCAAACTCTCACTCTTTGCAGATGATATGATACTTTATGTGGAAAACCCAAAAGACTCCACCCCAAAACTGCTAGAACGCATACAGGAATTCAGTAGATATTGCAGGATATAAAATCAATGCACAGAAATCAGTGGCATTCCTATACACCAACAACAAGACAGAAGAAAGAGAAATTAAGGAGTCGACCCCATTTACAATTGCACCCAAAACCATAAGATCCTAGGAATAAATCTAACCAAAGAGGCAAGGGATCTGTACTCAGAAAACTATAAAATACTCATGAAAGAAATTGAGGAAGACACAAAGAAATGGAAAAACGTTCCATGCTCATGGATTGGAAGAACAAATATTGTGAAGATGTCAATGCTACCTAGAGCAATCCACACATTCAATGCAATCCCCATCAAAATACCATCCACTTTTTTCAAAGAAATGGAACAAATAATCCTAAAATTTGTATGGAACCAGAAAAGACCCCAAATAGCCAGAGGAATGTTGAAAAGAAAAGCAAAGCTGGTGGCATCACAATTCTGGACTTCCAGCTCTATTACAAAGCTGTCATCATCAAGACAGTATGGTACTGGCACAAAAACAGACACATAGATCAATGGAACAGAATAGAGAGCCCAGAAATGGACCCTCAACTCTATGGTCAACTCATCTTCGACAAAGCAGGAAAGAATGTCCAATGGAAAAAAGACAGTCTCTTCAACAAATGGTGTTGGGAAAATTGGACAGCCACATGCAGAAGAATGAAACGGGACCATTTCCTTACACCACACACAAAGATAGACTCCAAATGGTTGAAAGACCTCAATGTGAGACAGGAGTCCATCAAAATCCTAAAGGAGAACACAGGCAGCAACCTCTTCGACCTCAGCCGCAGCAACTTCTTCCTAGAAACATGGCCAAAGGCAAGGGAAGCAAGGGCAAAAATGAACTACTGGGACTTCATCAAGATAAAAAGCTTTTGCACAGCAAAAGAAGCAGTCAACAAAACCAAAAGACAACCGACATTATGGGAGAAGATATTTGCAAATGACATATCAGAGAAAGGTCTAGTATCCAAAATGTATAAAGAACTTATCACACTCAACACCCAAAGAACAAATGATCCAATCAAGAAATGGGCAGAAGACATGAACAGACATCTTTCCAAAGAAGACATCCAAATGGCCAACAGACACATGAAAAAGTGTTCCACATCGCTCGGCATCAGGGAAATCCAAATCAAAACCTCAATGTGATAGCACCTCACACCAGTCAGAATGGCTAAAATTAACAAGTCAGGAAATGACAGATGTTGGTGGGGATGCGGAGAAAGGGGAGCCCTCCTACACTGTTGGTGGGAATGCAAGCTGGTGCAGCCACTCTGGAAAACAGTATGGAGGTTCCTCAAAAAGTTGAAAATAGAGCTACCATATGACCCAGCAATTGCACTACTGCATATTTACCCCAAAGATACAAATGTAGGGATCCGAAGGGGTACATGCACCCCGATGTTTATAGCAGCAATGTCCACAATAGCCAAACTATGGAAAGAGCCAAGATGTCCATTGACAGATGAATGGATAAAGAAGATGTGGTATATGTATATACAATGGAATATTATGCAGCCATCAAAAGGAATGAAATCTTGCCATTTGCAATGACGTGGATGGAACTGGAGGGTATTATGCTGAGCAAAATAAGTCAATCAGAGAAAGACATGTATCATATGATCTCACTGATATGAGGAATTCTTAATCTCAGGAAACAAACTGAGGGTTGCTGGAGTGGTGGGGTTGGGAGGGATGGGGTGGCTGGGTGATAGACATTGGGGATGGTATCTGCTATGGTGAGTGCTGTGAATTGTGTAAGACTGTTGAATTACAGACCTGTACCTCTGAAACAAATAATACATTATACGCCAAAAAAAAGAAAAAGAAGAAAAAGAAGAAGAAGATAGCAGGAGGGGAAAAATGAAGAGGGGGAAATCGGAGGGGGAGACGAACTATGAGAGACTATGGACTCTGAGAAACAAACTGTGGTTCTAGAGGGGAGGGAGGTGGCGGGATGGGTTAGCCTGGTGATGGGTATTAAAGAGGGCACGTACTGAATGGAGCACTGGGTGTTATATGCAAACGAGGAATCATGGAACACTACATCAAAAACTAATGATGTAATGTATGGTGATTAACAAAACATAATAAAGGTGATTTGGTTTGCTTTCTAAAAAAAGAAAAAAAAAATAGAATGGAAAATAAGACCATCCATCAGAAATTGAGTTCAAGGGAAGATCTATGTCTCAGTCTTAATACTGGAAGGACACAAAGAAGATCTCTCCCAAGAATCTGACCCATAGTCCTTGCTTTGGTTAGAGTTTCAATTCATGCAGTCAGTGTGGTCAAAGACCTTAAATAGAGAATGTAGGTAGTTTCCCCAGGTGACTAACAGGAGCAAATGCAAATTGTCTTGTAATAATGCCATTGATTAGAAGAGGAGAACCAATTTCAGAAGTGTTAAGATGTGGAAAAACAATGAAAACATGTGTCTTAGAAACAATGAAATACAGTAATTAGAATTTCCTGGTATATAAAAATTAATTAAATATTGCTTACATAGGAATAATTTGCTTTATGTCATACTTTATCAACGATGCTAACATAATTTATTCTAGCAAGCACAATGCAAGGGGAAATAGAAGCAAAAATATATATTATCATGGGCACACAAAGTTATGCAACATTCAGAATGTCTACCCTAAGACCACAATCAAGGTGTAAAAATTAATATGCTTATCTCAAAACCAAGATATCTGACAAGCATATTTTTAGTGCACACCACTTCTTTTCCTAGTTTCTTTCCTCTGAATGTGTCTACATACTTGGAATACATTTTTATGGGTCACCGATAAATTTACCCTTGATTTTCACAGTTCAACAGGAAAATGTAGAACTCTTAAAAAGCAACTTTTGAAAATAGAGATTAGGAATATATGTTTAAAACCTATATTTAAACTACAAGATGCTCTGTGTGCTAAACTTGACTCCACAATGCTTCTGTGGCAATAGTACACATGATCTTTATCATGATCTCAATCTGAAGCCCTAGATTTGTATGTGGCAGCTCTAAGTCTACATTTCTCTTATGTTTATTGGTTTGGTTCCTAAGAAATGTAGATTCAAGGGCAGTGTCTTGCTCAAGCTGGCATCCTTTTTGTGGGTGTGATAATTCAGGTTCTTATGGGGACAGGAACTGAGGTTTTGGTCTTCAGTGCCAAGTCATCTAATTGACCATCAAGGTTCTTGGTGATGGTCTATGATCCAGAAATCTCTCTCACCAGCGAGCATTTGACCCAATAGAATTTTAAGATCAAATGAGTCTTTCTAGACTACAGATGTTTGGAATCGGATGGATGTCATAATGAGTGTTCTCAGAAATCAGCTGTCTTCTGGGGGCAATGGGGCTAACTGCTGATCACTAACCCTTACCTAAAAACACAAGGGTCATTCCCTTTCCTCTTCTTTTTTTGAACATAACACAAATAGCCTTTCTAAATTGAAGTTTTCAAACTTTCCTTTTCATTAGTTTCGAGTGTTCAGTGGCGATTCTCTTTTTCATGTCTTAAAAAAATGAGTTATAGATTATACAATATTAGAACAAAACTATACAATTTAAGAGGGGTTTTGAGGCCTGCATGGAAATACTCAAAACAGACAAATGTTAGAAACTAAAAAATGGCTATAGGTTTTGCTGAGGAAAACCCCACCCTCTTTTCCTTCCTTACAACTGTTAATGATGCATCAAGTGGGATGCCTCTTAAATGAGAAATGGAGAAGTAGGTGCTTTGAATAGAAATAGGAAATAAAGCTCTTCTGTTGAAATTAAGGCCTTGGTACAAAATAACGTTTATTCAAGTCATTCAAGCAACTCCATTCCATTTCACAAAGAATAAAAAGACCCCTTAGAAGCCCAGACACCTTTCCCTTGTCTTCTTACAACAAAAATAACCAAAAGGAATTAATTCCCAAGTGTCATTGGATGCATAAGCTTGCTTTTCTACTCTCTTGTGTTAAGAGGGTAAATGGATAATTAACTGCTCAGTGCTTTTCTTTTTGTTGTGAAAAACGAAACCCTGTGTATGTGAACTTTTCTCCCTTTTTCTTGACCAACAGAAAATGCCATTTTTATATTGTTATATACATATATAAAATACATATCAACACATTTATGAACAAATAGGAAAACGCATAAATACACATATATGTGCAAGTAAATATCTCAATGGGAGAATAAAATAAATCTAAATTTGTGTTTTTTCCCAAATACATTCAACTCTCACTATTGATTTCATTGAAAATATTTCTTGGCTACTATACAATTATGGATCAATTGTTTGTGGATAATTCTTTCAGTGAGTGTATATTGGGTTAAGGCTTGGTTAAAGACAGAAGACTTATTGTAGTACAGAACTGAGGTCAATTTTGAAGTCCTACACTCTTCGTCAAGTAATTTTATCCTGTGCACATTAATATAGGCCTACTCATTTGCCCCCTTTGAAGCCATGTGATTTTCTACAGGACCCGATTTCATCAGGGTCCCAAATGTCTGTCTGGCCACCATTCTGAGGGATATCCGCTGCTATATTTCTGAGCAAAAGTCGGTCAGGACTCACCTCTCCTTCCCTGGGCCAAGGCCTTCCATTCTGGGTGTATTTGCTTTGATTCTGTCGCTTCTTTTGTCCTCCATCAGCGAATTTGCACAGTAAAGGCTCACTAGGGGCTGGGAAGATAAGAAACCAATTCTACATTAGCAAATCCCCCTAAAAACAAGTGATTATTTGAGTCACAGTAGTGGTTTGTAATGCCTATCTTTTGAAGTTGTCTTGCTTCTGGAGAGATATTTGGCCCCCTTTTAGTCTCAATTATGTTGGCTGCTATTCTAACTGGGCTTCAAAAAAGTACTGGCAGACCACAAGAGAGAACAAAAAATATTGTTGAAAAAATAATCAGTTGAAGCAGAATGTGAACTTGCCTTAAAAGTAAAGAGGGGAATGTTGACTCCTTCCAGTTATATTAATGCTAAAAACCAGACAATGGGTCCAAAATGGAGTCACTTATGCTAAGCTCCATGTCACCAAACCAAGACCTAACTTAATTACAGTTTTGGCTCTCCCAGAAATGGAATTTTAAAACAGCCAATCAGGAGTCACCTGATCAGCACTAGTGAGGTAATTTACCTGATAGACCCCTGCCATCCCCTAAAGAAAAGTGACCTTGCCACAACCAATCCACTTTTTGCCACTACAACTTTCTTGTTCCTGCTCCCTTCTGCTATAGAAACCTCCCATTTGCACAGGTCCTCAGAGCTCCTCTCTACCTGCTTGAGGAGAGGCTGTCTGATTCACAAATCCTTGAATCAAGTCAATAATATCTTTTAAAAAGTACTCAGTTGAATTTTGCTTTTTCACATTAGAAATATATTCATAACCAGTATTTGTGTGTAGATAAATATTTCCCCCTCAAATTAACTATGTTTTCACAGTAAAAACTGTAGGATTCTATTTTGGAAAGAGATCCTTAGGAGCTGCCTTCTAAAAAGGGAACCATTTTGCTAATTACAACCAAATCAGTTTTTTTTTTTTCTCATTAACCTCTGCAATTTCAAAACAGCTAGAAGCTGATTGTCCATCGAACCCCTTTCACTCCAATTTCCCAGTGAAATCTAGTCAGTATCCCAGGGAGAACAATTATTTGAATATCAAATGAGTCCTCATGATAAAATATAGTCAAAGGAAATGGCTCTTAACAAATGAATCCTGGACTGGGGGAAATGTAGTGGTCCTGGGTGACTTGAGTTGACTTATTTGATAATCTTTTAAAACACAACAGGAAGAAACTTATTCTTTGAGAATCGATGCCCCCTCCAAATCCCTATTTGACTAGAAAAATTGCTGCTTGTTATTATGACAAATATGTTTAAAAATGAATAAAAAGAAAGCCATATTGGTCTAAAAAACTTGATCAATGAATGAATTAACATGGCTGGAGGGATTTTTTTGCTAGTTTACTTGCTTGGATAAAACAAATACTAGTTTGTAAATTTATAATCTGAAAACTAAAATGGACCCCTTCCTCCCCCACCCCCTGGGAAAATGTGTTCTTCTAAAGATTAATTGTATTAATGGTTGAAGGGGAGCAGAATATACCCCTGAAGAATATGCCTCTTTGGCATAAGGATTAATTTAGGCTGATTATTTTTAAGAAACAACAGATAGAGGAAAAGCTCTGAAAACTGACTGGAAGTTACCCTTTTGTAAGAGACATTTATATTTATAAGGGAAATCTCTATTTGTAACAGTATCTCCCTCTTTGTATGTGGAAGAAAAGAATACTCTAAATCTCAAGAAACTCTTATCAGTGGAGAAGCAAGGACTTAAATCTATGCAACAACCTTACTCTTGTTTACTATGCTTTTCCTGGTAATCTCCCACAACTGGCCTCCCTGCCCCCTCCCCAGCATCTTCTTTTGTCTTTAGCTGAAGATGGTATTCAAGACGGTGACTTCAGCCATTTCAGGGAGTTACTAGATTTTCCTGGATATCTCCATACAAGAGGTATATATGTTATTAAACTTCTTTTTGTTTTTTTCTCCTGTTAATATGTCTTTATGGGGGGAGGGGAGTCCCAGCCAAGAACCTAGAAAGGTAGAAGGAAAATTATTTTTCCTCCCCTGCATGATCTTAATTCTTTTTTTTTTTTTTTTTTTAAGATTTTATTTATTTATTTGACAGAGAGAGACATAGCGAGAGAGGGAACACAAGCAGCAGAGTGAGAGAGAGAGAAGCAGGCTTCCTGCTGAGCAGGGAGCCTGATGCGGGGCTCAATCCCAGGACCTTGGGATCATGACCTGAGCTGAAGGCAGACGCTTGACGACTGAGCCACCCAGGCACCCCATGATCTTAATTCTTTATCCCTCCTTGTATCCTTGCCTTTTGCCATGTAGTATTGTTGAGCCCTCTGAATCTTGGTCTGATCCCATGTGAATTGCTCTAGCCAATGAAATGTTAGCAAATGAGATGCAAGCAGAAGACTAAAATATTTTTAAGCATTGAGTTTTGCTTCTTTTGCTTCTCTGCATAACCACATGAATATGCTCAACCTGGCCTGCTGAAGGATGAGATACAAGTGTAGGTGAGTCATCCCTACCATCAGAGCCAAGGCCATCACCTGGACATGTGAGTGAGCTCAACTAAAATCAGCAGAGATACACAGATAACATGCAGTTGACCACAGACCAGGTGAGGTCAGTAAAGATGATCCCACAAATATGTAAGCTAAATAAATCTTTATTGTTTCATATCACTAAATTTTGCAATTGACATGCAACATTATAATCTTAATAGATAACTGATACTGTTTTCCCCAACACCCATTCCTCTCCATTTCCACTCCAGCTAGCTTGCTTGCATTTACTAATCTGGATAAAGAAAAAAAAAAATTATGGAATTTATGAGACGTCCAATTGTCTCCAAAATCAATAGGGGAAAAAGAAATGAGTGGGTATCCACAAATAAATATTTGAAAATCATTTGGCTTTAAGTGGCAGCAGTATTTACTCAATCCTTTTAGTTTACTCTATTAGCAGCAGAATTCTAATAACCAATATTGAAGGAAATACTGACTCAAACAGACAGACGGTCAGAATTGGTTGGGTGAAATTAAAAATAAATTGTCTTGCCTGCCTATAGAGGAGGCATGAGGGGAGTGGAATATGTAACTCATCCTGGCACATAACTCAACCAATGTCATTCCTCATGGAGCACAAGTGCTTCCCAACTGTCTGCTTTTGGGAGCCTCCAACTTCAGTGACTTTGGTGAAGCCACAGAAATCACACAAAGGAAAGGCTGAATCATGACGTGTCTGCAGACAGTTGCTGCCATGACACTGAAGTAGTCTAAATTCTTTCTCCAGATGAAGAACTGAAAGGATAAAGGCAATCAAGGATCCTAGAACTCTATGCTAAAGAAAATTTCCTGTGAGACTCCAAAAGCATATATAAATATGTGCCTATAATGTGCCTATATATCATTATACATGTATAATCATTCCTCACTATAGGATATTTTCTCTCTTGATATTTTAAAAATTCAAGGTATATTTACTCATTCAAATGGGATGGTCATGCTGACATGTGAGTTTATAACTGGCAATAGTACAAATTTCTCACAAAAGGCAAATAAATCTAGAAATACCTTAAATTTCCTGCTGAAAAAAAATGCAGATTCTGCCTTTTATTCTTCTTGGGATAATAACTTCCATGAGTCATACTTTCTACTGTCTGAGGCAGGATTCTCTTTATTGTCTCCTAAAATGGATTCTTTTTGAGTATATAATATACTGATTCTAATAGTCTAGAATATGATAATGACTTCTCTTGAGATCATTCATGTTTCTGTAGGCTTTGTCACTTAGTTTGGGTGCATTTCAGTGTTTAGCAGTCTGCTTCCTGGCTCCCTGACTTACTAACTACAGGACACCAGACACCTTAAAAATTTTTTTTAATATTTCTGTGACTCATTTTCCTCACGTATGAGATGAGGATAATAACGTTACCTACCTCAGGTAGCTGTTGTGAAGATTAAATAAATTCATGTGTGAAAAGGGTTTAAAACAGCGTACAGTACATAAACAATTATTAAATCCACATTAGCTACAACTATCACTATTGCTTAGTATCTTTATTAGCCACTGCCCATGTATCAGCTATGAAACAAAGTTACTTAGCAGAGTCAGAGTTCAGAGTGTTTAATCAACGAGGCTTATTGTTCCTCAGCTCTGTCCCACTCTAACTCCATGGTTGGTTTGGCCACAGAACTTGCAACTGACTGCCCTCCAAGAACAGTGAAAAGATTTGAGACGATCCATGTTTCCAAGATGGCTCTTGCTAACTGCAGCTTGTCAATGGACCATCCGTCCAGCTTCCCCTCCTGAGTCCTCACCAAAGTTCGACTTCCAATATCCCCTGAGTATGATACAAGTCATGTTTTCTTATGTATGTTAACATTCCATTGCCTACACTGAATGCTCCCTGTTCCTTTTTCTGCTGTGATTTTTAAAAAAATTATTCCTACTACTATTTTTTGTTACTCAATTGCTAGAGATCTATTGGCTGTTTAAATCCATCAAATCTGTATTTTACTACTAAGATAAGTACTGTGCTGTCTACACATTATGGGCAAGCAAAAATCGCCACCCCAAAATGTGTCTCTTTGGCATGTATATACCCACACACATATATATTTAAAGACCTTCTTGGTGAACCCTTGGAAACTATGGAATTAGGGGAACAGCACTGGCAGGAAAAGAAAAGCCTCTGAACAAATTATTAACCTTAGGATTTCTCCTATCTACTGGCATAGAGAAATTTTATAGAAGCCTCTTTAAAACAAATATTACCAAATAACAATATTTTAGCTTGCCAAGGATCAATTATACATAGACGATGAGAGTCTGGGTTGTAAACCTACCTTGAAATTTTTCATTATTGAAAAGAGAACTTTCAAAACAATATTTTTAACACTAAGGGAAACTTAAAAAGCCATCTCAACTGAGATGTCTTTGTGAGTTGTGTTTTACAGTGTCTTAGAGGCTTCAAATCTTAGCCACCCTGGTATTCGAAGATCTTCATAAGCCGTTAGACTATGGATGTTGGTAATCACCTATTTATATTTATTGATATTACTATGTTGAAACATCCTTATTACCTTCTTGATTTGAAGATGATTATGATGGGGTACAAATTTTTATTAAATGAAGTAAAAAAATGAAATCCCAGAAACAAATTTTCAAATTTATTTAAATTAAAAATTAAAAAAGGATGGAATATCCATAATATTGTCCTTGAATTTAGGCATGTAATTCTGATTTTTAGTTTCCTGGGGAGGTTGGGGGATGGATTTCATTGAGAGTGTAAGAGAAAACAGTCAACTAGATGAATTAAGATTTATATAATCTTCTAGTTCTCAGGTGATTTCTAAATATCTAAAGATAAAATCCAAACTCCACTATTAGAAGAGAAGAATTTTTTCCCTTGATCCTATCTTTTGCCAGACTCCTCCCACGCCTGTGGCCTACAGTCTCCTCACCTCTATATGCCTTTCCCCATGCCTGGATTTTCCTTTCCCAGCTTCCCCACCCACCCCCCCATTTACACACCCTCCATCTGGCAAACTACTACCGCCTTCAGAAAGCAGCTCAAATGCCATGTTCTTCAGAAAGCCTTCCTTGACTCTACTTCATCTCACTTCAGAGAGAAATTACCTAGTGCTTACTTGGCAGACTTTCCTAGGTTGAATGCTGTTTCTGTTTGTGTTAAGTCTTTTAACAGTAGCAATTAATTTCCAGGCTTGAGTTTGAAAGTATTGTAGCAAAGGTCAGGGTGAAGTTTATATATGCACATGTGCATGTGTACACACGTGTGTGTGCATATTGTTAACAGCATTTTGCACATAGGTTTACATAATACTTGAAAGTGATGCTATTCAAAGTGTGGTCCAAGGATGAGCAGCAATAGGATCAGTACTTGGGAGCATATTAGAAATGCAGAATCTGGGCCCTTCCCTAGACCTACCCAATCAAAATCTGCATTTGAACCAGATCTTCAGGTGATTCCTGGGCACACATCAGTTTGAGAAGCACTGATTTGATTGTGCCTGGTTTTTTAACAGAGGAAGAAGGAATATATCTTAGATGTTAAACATGAATCCTCTGAATAATGAGATGATTTCAGTAGCACAGAAATATTATATTGTCTACAATTTCCTTTTTGCAGTATTATGCTACCAATTAATTTTGTTTAGTCTCTTTTCACAGTAGTTAAAATACAGACTAAGCGAAGAAGAGGCCTTTGTGGAAGTGAGATGCAGTTATAAGCCACAGATTGTAATGTGCTGGAAGACATGGTCTATCATGAAAATGGAGAGTATTTAAAATATAATTATAACAATGCATGGCGATAAAGTTGCATGGTAATTATGAAGGAGTAATTACTGTTTGTTTGCTTGTGGAGTATTTCTAGTCTTCCAAACTTTGTATTAAACATGAAACATTCAATGCATGAACCGATATGATAATCTTATGGCTTACAGGATTTGTTATTTTAAACAAACAAAACAACACCACATATTTTACCTAGCAAAATTAATGTAAATTTTTTAAAATTTTTATTTGAAACTTAACATACCTTATTCTTCTCTTCCCTTCTAGTTTGATGGCTTTCTTGAAAGTTGTGCTTGGATTCCTTTCTTTCTTTTTTGTGTATCTATTTACAGGTTTTTGACTGTGGCTACCATGAGATACATATATAACATCTTATGCATATAGTAGTCTATGTTAAGTTGATGGTCACTTAAGTTTGAACCCATACTAAAAGTACTAAATTTTTACTCCCCACACCCATGTTTTAGGTATATGATGTCATATTTTACATCCTTTTATTCTGTGAATCCCTTGACTGATTTTTGTAGATATAATTGATTTTATTGCTTTTGGGTTTTCACCATACTGGTTTTATAAGTGATTAATCTATTGCTTTTATTATATGTTTGCATTTACCTGTGAAATTTGTTCTGTTCATAATTTTCTTATTCCCGATTATGGCCTTTTTTCCCACTAATTTCCTTTAAGATTTCTTGTAAGCCTGGTTTAGTGGTGAAGGGCACATGAAACATTCTCCAGAATAGATAACACATTAGGCCACAAAACAAGTCTCAATAAATTCAAAAAGACTGCAATCATATCATGCTTCCTTTCCAGTCACAACAGTGTGAAACTAGAAATCAATCACAAGAAAAAATCTGGAAGAACACGAATATATAGAAGCTAAATAATGTGCTACTAAACAATGAATGGTCAACAAAGAAATCAAAGAGGAAATTAAAAAATACATAGAAACAAATGAAAATGAAAACACACTGGTCCAAGATCTTTGGGACTCAGCAAAATTGGTTCTAAGATGGGAGTATATAGCAATACAGGCCTACCTCAAGAAGCAGGAAAAATCTCAAACAACCTAACCTCATACCTAAGGGAGCTAGAAAAAGAACAAACAAAGCACAAAGCCAATAGAAGGAAGGGAATAATAAAGATGAGTGCAGAAATAAATGATATCGAGACTAGAAAGCCAATAGAACAAATAGTGAAACCAAGAGCTGGGAAAACACAAACAAACAACAGAAACTTAACATGGCTTCAGTTTTATGATTCACTAAGAATGTTTACTAACATCATATTCTACAAGTAGATATTGACATACCTTTTAGCTTCTGTATATTAACAGCAGAATTCCTGCTGTCCCTTAGAGAAGTGAACATTTTCAATATTTTGCATTCAATTTATTTAAATTTTTCAAGTATTTATATTGGATTGTGGTGACGGTCTTTTAAAATATCTCTTATTACCATAACTTACAGGTCTGGTGATTTAAATACTAAATTTAAAAATTCCTTCCCTCAGATAGATTATAAATTTTACTTCAGGAAACAAAAAGGGAAGGGTGGGAGAAGCGTAGCGGAAAAAGATAAGCTAATGACAAGAGAAGCAGTTTATTGGAGGTGAGCTTATAAAATCTGGCATTGAGTGGAAGAATGAGATAAAATAATTAAAAAGAAAGAATTCCAAGAACTAAGTTAAAATATAAAATTTTAATCTAGAAACTACTTTTTTTTTTTTTTCAATGTGTGGACACGGATCCATTTTCTTTCTTTCTTTTTTTTAAAGATTTTATTTATTTATTTGACAGAGAGAGACACAGCAAGAGAGGGAACACAAGCAGGGGGAGTGGGAGACGGAGAAGCAGGCTTCCCGCGGAGCAGGGAGCCCGATGCAGGGCTCCATCCCAGGACCCTGGGATCGTGACCTGAGCCGAAGGCAGATGCTTAACGACTGAGCCACCCAGGCGCCCCGACACGGATCCATTTTCAATTAAAAAACCAAAACAAAACAAAACGGAACTATTCGTGTGATATTCAGGGTGCCTTGTACATTAAAAAGCTGTTTCCTACTAGAGAATTAAAAAAAAATGATACTAAGAGGCACCTGGGTGGCTCAGTTGGTTAAGTGTCTGCCTTCGGCTCAGGTCATGATCCCGGGGTCCTGGGATCGAGCCCCGTGTCAGGCTCCCTGCTCAGGGAGGGAAGTGGTCACAGTCTAGAGGAGGAGAAAGACAAGCAAAAGGAAACCTCTAGCAGCTTGCCGTGGATACTATAATAGGAATATGGATAGGTAATTTGAAAGCATAAAATACATATCAATCTCTAGCACTACAGACACAGAGTGTAAATCAAATCCAATGCCATAGAGTTTTAGAAAGTCACAGGTCACAAGCATGACTCCCCCCATGCCAACTGCCAGATCATGAATGAGCACATGAAGGACTAATACCAAGTGTTACCTAGTCTGGCTAAAAACAGGCTTTTATGAAATGTTTAGCAAATGAAAATACGAATGAATGAGATGGACACAATGACAGGATTTAGTTGAAATACTTTTAGAACACCTGAGGCCATATAGATCTTAAATTGAAAACTGGCAGCTTTCCAACAATAAATACGAACTTAGAGCATTTGCCTTAATTCTCCACAATCCTTAAGCTTCCTGCTGTCTTATACCTGCCCGGCAACCCTCATTTCCTTCCAGATACAAACAGCATCATTAGTCTGTAATGATTTGGAATAAAGAATAATGATGTAAAAATGATAGATGTGTCTTTCGAAATAACTCTCTGTTGGGCGCCTGGGTGGCTCAGTCGGTTAAGCATCTGACTCTTGATTTCGGCTCAGGTCATGATCTCAGGGTTGTGAGATTGAGCCCCATGTCAGCTCCAAGCTGGAGTTTAAGATTCCTTTTCTCCCTCTCCCTTTGCCCCTCCCTGTGCACACATGTTCAATCTCTCTCTCTCTCTCTCTCTCTCAAATAAACAAATTAAATAAATAAATAACTCTGTCAAAATCCATGTCCTTAATTTTCATGACTAATTTAAAAATACTTGCTGTTATATCCAGGAAAGTTTCACAGTGTCCTCTGATTAGTCTGCAAAAGATTTGTTACTTTCTCTCTCCCACATATGCTCTATTCATGATAGACTTTATGTGCATATATGTATGTATGTATCTCTAACTCTGTACATATTTATATACCTCTATCTAAATCATCTTTCTGGATGTAGAGTGAGCAAGTCCCAAACTTAAACTACAATTTATATGGCAAACATTACTTTAAGTTTACAACACAGTATTATTATATTTTGGAGTTAGAAAGCCTTTTACCTATGAGAAAGTGGGCTATTTGCTTACATTTCCTTTTGACTTCTAGCATCTTGTTTACCATTTAATTATGTTTTGTGGACTGTAATAAGTTAATTGTAGTTATTTGGATAGTTCTTAGTTGCAACAGACTTCTATCCTGGAAGGCATATAGCCTCTGTCATCTGATCTTAAAATTTATTGAATTCAAACCTTTTATTTTGCCAAAAAGGAAAATAAAAGTTTAATGAATTGTCAGCTAATTTGTGGTAGCTGGTGGCAAAGTCACACCCAGAATTGTGTTCTCTGGATTTCTAATCAAACATTCTCTGACTGCTTACTTTCTACCTTCCTTACTATCGGAGGTAAAAGGAAATGAGTGTCAAGCAGTTCTTTTGATTGACTTCATAATTTGGGGATGGAGCAAAAAGATTGAATATTCATTAAGATATGATTACAGTGGTTCTCTACCCACAGGCTAGAGTTACAACTGAACACTAGGCAACCAATAAGATCTCCTAAGATGATTTACTCTGCCATTCTAATAGCAGTTTTTTAACAGAATAAACAAATCACATGAGTTATATTTACAAGTGTCAGACACATCTTTATTCCTATCACTTAGGCCAAAATGAGCACAGATATATAAACCAAAAAGGTAGAAATAAATAAAAAGTTAATAAAACTTAAATGAAGTGTGATTTGCAGGTACATTCCCAATTTTATCCCTCAGTAATGGATTAATGCTTATATTTAGTTTCAAATATAATTCTCTACAATGCAGAACAGCCTTACAGAAGAGGAAAATGCCCCACAGTGATAATATAAGCAGAGAATAGCTGTTTGCCTAGACATAAGACAGAGGAAATCATTTTTTGATAAGTTATATTATAGCCTAAGTAATTATCTCAAGTTCACCTCTCTGTTTTATGTATTAAAACACTGTCTTTTTCTGTGTTTGTAACAATTCTTTGCTAATTCTTTTCATATAGGAAGAGCTTATTTTTAGAAGAAAAACCAAGCCCCATAGGGGGAATAATTCAGATGAGAAAGTTAATGTTTCATGTAGATGGGACACAGAATATATATTTGAAGGTTAAATTTGGTTCATTTTATAAGGAATATGACTAAAACATTATCTGTGCTGAATAAGCACAATGGTTTGACACGAAGAAAGTGGAACGTATCAGCACTTCCCAAAAAGCATCAATTTGCTTACTTACAACTGACTTACATACCCAACTACCAACTGGGGAGCCTCCTGCAGTTGGAAGACAAACCATTAAGGGAAAGGTTTCCAAGATAAAGAGCCTTTAAAAATAAGAGAATCTTATTTATTGACCAAGAGGGGCCATATCTGGTCTTGCTTCATATTTCCATATTTCCATGGCACTGTACTTGACTCTGATAGAGCTCTTTGCATACTGTATGTAATATTATTATATACTCAATGTAACAATGCACTTTTAGAAAGAGGTACAAAGAAGAAAAAATATAGCTCTAATCTCATAGTGCAGAAACCCCTTTGATATTTAAAATGAATAAACACATTAATAGAAGAAACATTATAAAGTAGTAAATTCAAACTATACAAAGGTTAAAAATAAAAAGCACAAGACCTCAACTCCCCCACTCCTTTTTTTTTTTTAAATAATTCCTTCCAGGAAAGTGTATAAATATATATCTACTAATCCACTTGGTCTAGCTGTTTTTGTTTTGTTTTGTTTTGTTTTGTTTTCAATTCCAAAGGGGGCACTATTGCTCAATATGTTGGTTTTGTTGTTTGTGTACCTTAATTATGCATGAAGAGCTTTCCATATTAGCACATATCACCCTTCTGAAATGCTGCTCGGTATTGTAACATAATTATCATGCACCATAATTTATAAATGTCCATCAATAGGGGACGAGCTAAATCTCATTAAATTTCCATAATGCATTTCCATGTTCTTTCCACTATTATGAGAATTTAATTTGATTGAAGTCAGGAGCTGGGTCTATTCACCTTTGCCCATCATCCACCCCAGTGGCCTCACAAAGAGTCTGAGGATAATACACATTTCATTATTTGTTGATCAAATTATTAAATAAATGCAGACAGACAAAATAACTTCTTAAAATTCCTTACATTTTGAAATTTTAAAGGACTGAAGAGTGAGGACACAACCTTTTTCCTCTTTTAAGAGAGCATAGAGTCCCATCATTTCCATATTTAAATATAACCAGCCAGCCTACTGGAAAAAGAAAAAAAAAAAAAAAACACAAGAAAGAATTCCAAGTGTTAATCCCAGGTGTAATTCCAGTTTCGTGTGGATCTCAGGTCAACTGCCCTAGGAAAAAACAAATGGAAGGAAAAAGGTAGGAAGGAATCTGATAATGAAAAACATCAGGATTCTTCCCAGTATCCACTTACAATCCCCCACCAAGGAAGAAAACACTTATGCACCCCCAAATTGAACTCAAACTCAGGTCAAGAAAACATATCTCAATTTCCTACATGCTGTTCCTAAGCATATATTTTCTGTGCTAGAGACAGAGAGAATTCCCAAATGCAATGAACTGCGTTAGCAGAAATAAATGTAATCCAGTTTCAAAGTGAAAGCTGTATATTACACTGTAGGTATCAGTTAACAAGGCTAGAGGCATCAGCTGGGGCAAAAACCTCACCTTCAGTAGGTGAAGGATTTACAGCGGAAATGGCTTGGGACTGAGCTTCTTCTAAGGAGTCAGGCAAGGTACTGAAATTGTGATAATTTCAAGAGTGCTTTCATGTAGACTGAATCACTTACTAATCAATATTAAATAAATTTAATCCAGATATAAGAAACTGAGCTTTTCAAAAAGGTGTTAAGGACCACACGTGCTGTAAACATCTATGGATAGGTCAGTCTAAGGAGTCATAAAAAAATAAATACATAATGTGGCAGCCCCACCTCTGGAGGAGTTTAGTGCAAAAGCAATGCCTACAAATGTCTCTATAGTAGAATATCCATTTGTTCTTGTGATAGAAACAAGGGGATAAAACTGCTTAGGACGAGACTACCCCAGGGGAAAGTGGGGGTAACTGTCCTAAATTCATTTTTCTTAGATGGTACCAATTATTTTATTGGGATTGAACATTAAAGGTACTTTATATGAATTGTTTATAGATCTTTCAAAAGTGCAATCTTTATCATGTCCATTGCCCACATGTCCACCTATTGATAAAGTCCAAGCTCTCTAGCACAAAACACCATCTAACTTCATAACCTAAATATACACATCTCCATTTCCACTCACAGGACTGCTCCAAAAAAAGGTTGAGACCTTTCACATATTCCCAGATTTGCTTATATTGCTCCTTCCATCTGGATGGGCTTCCCTCTTTTCCCAGTTTCTCACTTTCATATAATCTTTCTTGACCTCTTTTCCCATCTCCCAAGTTCTCATAGAGAAAACGTACCATTAATTAATTGTTTAATACATTCATTCAATTTATTCATTCACTCTTGCCTGAAATTCATTCAAAATTAACTTGAAACATAGTGTTATATACCAGGTTTTATGCAATCCATGAAAGATTAAAGCGGGAATAAAATGAACACAGTTCTAGCCCTTAAGGAATTCATTCTGATGTCAAAGCAGACATTAAACAAGTAATAAACAAATCACAAGTCAATTCCAATCTCTTCCTTTACGCATTTACCATACAGACCTCTAATTTGGCATGTGTACGTAAGACACCTCAGCTCACTCATGTTTATATGTCTTTCTCTACTCATTCTAAGGCCTCTTGAGAGTAGGATTTCTGCATCATTCATCTTTACATTCCAAAATCACAATATAGTTCCTGGAACATAGCAGATTACACACACAGAGACATATGAACACACACACACCCACACACAATTTTAGTGAGCTTGCCTGTTTTGCTTTTTCTTAGGGCAGAAGACACCCTGGAAACCGTCCTATGGCTTAACAATGGCAGAGCACATCATGATTGTTCCTTCTGCATCTTCTTAGCTGAATACACCAAGAGTGCACTTTAATCCAGTTAGGTGGGAGATATATCTGTCAAGTTTTTAAAATATTTCTACATAGAGTCTCTGAGTGTCTTGATAATTCATTTTTTAAAAAGATTTTATTTATTTATTTGAGAAAGTGAGAGAGAGAGATTACACACCACAAGTTGGGGGAAAGCAGAGGGATGAGCAGACTCCTCACCGAGCATGGAGCCTGATGGAGGGCTCCAAGCAGGGCTTGATGCAGGGCTCAATCCCAAGACCCTGAGATCATGTCCTGAGCCAGTCAGACACTTAACCGACTAAGCCGTCCAGGCGCCCCTCTTGATAATGCATTTAATATTTAATAAGTCTGTAAAGCCTTTCTTATCTGAAGTAGGCCCTGGAAAGCTTTTCCCTGTTGGTGGCAGATCAGTGAAAATTTGGCTAGTCACTTCTTGGACATACTCTAAGTAACTGCAGTTTGGTAATATGTTCATTTTTACTTAAAAATAATCATAAAGAAGTAAATATTTTGCACTGAACACAGTGTGTATTTGCTGGGCATGATGATTACATACAAAACATGTAGAAGTCACCAGCCGGGTATTTCCTGAAAGGAAAAAAGTCATGTGTGATGTAGTTCTCACAAACTGAGAATGGTGGGAGGGATTATTTACAGGATCCTTTTGCTGATAATGGCTTTTATTTGCAACTCTCAGTTTTACCATTTATTCATTGTAAAATCCTGGACCAGCCACTTAAAATTTTTGGAACTTACTTATCAATAGGGGCTGCCCCTAAATCATGGGATCGCATGACTTCACATTCAGCACTTAACTCTAAACCTGGTATATAGTAGCATATAGAATATATTTGTTGAATGAATAAGACTAGGAGTAATTATGGGACGATTATGTCAAATAGGCATATGAATCGCTTTTATAAACTATGAAGCACACAAAATAAATGGTAGATATTATTAATATTGGTGGGGCACATATAAAAAGTGTTACTTTTAGAGCCATTATCCTGGAGACATGCCTTCGTTTTGTTCCCCCCCCAATAGAAATAGTACAGTCAATTGAAAATAGACTTCAAACTCTGCAGGCATCACAGTGATGAATTTCAGAAGTGATGAGAGTTCAAAGGTTCTATTTTAGACTTTATATAACCTTAAGTGGTAAGAAGGAGAGCTTTCTTTTCATATGGATTATTATCTGTTTTACCAGGGTCGGCTTTGTGAAAGGACTTCAATATGCTGCATTACTATAAAACATTCTGCTTTGTTTCATACTTGTAGACAAAGCCCATGACAGAACCTGTCAAATTTGCTGGAAGATATAAAGGACAAAGTACAACCATTCTTTACTTTTTCCATTTCGGATGCTCTTAAAAAAAGTTAGCTAACACGAAGCCAACATCTGTCTTTCTTTAAGAATGAAATGAATGAAATGAAATAATCCTCTTACTAGATTTGGTGAACGGCTTCTGACTTGGTATTGGGTGTATCACATTGTAGTGCTGTTTGACTGATACTCTGAGGCCTTCAGAAGAGTAGAGAGGTCTTCTGACGGGGGCTCCTATCTAAATTCAATCACGTAGCTGTTCACTTGGGAAGTTGGTTCTAAAGCAGAATATCCATATCTAAAATCAATCACCTGGTTCCTCAAATGGGAAGCTGGTTGTGAGAAGCCTCGTTTTAGGTGGTCAGGAGGGAGGACCCTCCTTTTTTTTCAAAATGTGAAAACAGATATATCAGAATATTCTCCTAATTGGTAATTATAAAAGTAAAAAGAAAGTAAATTGCAATTTAAGATGTGATGCAAACCATAGGTTCTAAAGAACAGATGAACTTTTGTAAAGTGAATTATACAGTTGTCAATTTTGAAATGAAGCTTTTTATGGCCTTGCCACTGTGCTAAATGTTCCCTCAAATAACCTGTTTTTGAGTTGAAACCATTTTGAGGGGAAAAACTAAAGATCAGAGAGTTTAGGTGAATTAGCCTACTATACACAGCTAATAAATGTCAGAATCAGGATTTAATCCCAGGTCTTTGAATTCTATTGTTCATTCCATATTGCTCCCTGTATCATATTATCCCCTCTTCCTATTTCTTATCACAATTATCACAATCTCAATGGCTTACAGTTTTTTCTCAACAGTAAGAGAAGAACATTAAGAACATTCATTCATTCAATAATCATTGATCGGGCACTTACAATGTGCCAGGCATTATTCTAGATCCTGCAGAACTAGACTAGTGAACAAAATGAAGTCCCCACTGTCACCGACATTATATTGTAGTAAAGAGAGATAGCCAATAAATATGTAAATTTATAAATGTGATATCATTGGTGCTAAGTGCTGAGAAAAAAATAGTCAAGGTGATGTAAGGGGCAGCAAGTGACAGGAAAGGGAGTGGTATTTTGGATACAGTAATTTGTAAAAATCTAGACAAAGACCTAAATGAAAGGAAGGAACAAGCTGTGGAGACGTGTGGAAGAAAAGTGTTCCAGGAAAAGGGGCAGAAGTACAAATAGCCTGAGGTTAGTGTGTGCACTTGACTCTTTGGAAGAATGACAATGAAGTATGGGATCCAAGTGAAGAAGGGGAAGGGCATTGGAGAGGAGGTCCTAAAGCTACTTGGGTTCCAATCTTGACCCCTTTTGGGCCAGAGTAAAAGAGGATTTGCCATCTTTAGAGGTTAGCAGGGTGACAGCAAGGGAGCCTCAGGAGGAAGACACATTTCATGAGTTGAAAATCAAGTTTCAAGGTCTAGCTGTCGCTAGTTATGTGGAGATGCTTCCACTCCCAAATATTTGGTCTTATTTCTTTGTAAATCCCACTATGGAATAAATGTTTTCATTTTTAAATGAGAGTGCTGAAGGATGGGCTAAGAAACATCATTCAAAGAATCAATGAAAATCACCCTCATTCCATCTGGCTCCCAATTCTCTAGCGATAATGGGGAGCAGGGTAGAAATTTCCTTCAGTTAGTTCCAAAGGAGTCCAGAAAAGTAGCAATAATATAATCTCAAAGGAACAAGGGTTACAATGGCAGAGAGGATGATGGAAGTGGAAAGATAAGAAGATAGTTCCTTTGTGGGCATTTGTTCTTGTACCTTCAGTGAACATTAACCAAGAAAAGTAGGTCAAACATTTAATTTATGAACGATTATGTAGCATGAATAAAGCTGGCCTCCTTCATGGTCCAGTCTCAGCATGGAATCAAGTGCAAAGATAAATAATTAAGGAATATTAAAAAGCAATTCAAGTCTACCTTACTATCTTAAGAAAATAGCAAAAATATCCCATTAATAAGTCCTTCTCTCTTTTTTTTTTTCAGTTTTTATGGATATCCCATCTGCCCCAGGACTTTCTCAGTCTTCACAGACAGCTGCCTTTGCCCTCCCCCCTTCCTAGATCATCTATGATCTAATCTTATTTCTTGTTAATACTTTCCTGAAAGAGAATGTTGCTAGTCTGTTCCAAGTCCTACCATATTTGCAGCTCTGCCTATGCATTACCTTTATCAGAACAACAAAAAAACAGATAGACAAAATATTCTCTGGGAAGCAGAGTGGGAATAAAGGCTGCAAATAGTCAGGAACTCATATTTTTTCTCCCCAACATAACTGGTATGTTTATTGATAACCCCTCCAGTGTCTTACCTCTAGATCCTTAAATTAAAAGGAATCAAGAATTTTTTTTATTATTAAATAGGTGGAATTCACTGTAACTTCACATTGTTATGACAATAGACATCAAAATGGAAATGCAGTATGCTGCTTAAAATTTCATATATATATGCACACAGGATGTTTGCTGGGTTTGTTCTTTTAATATTATTGGAGCTTCCCAATTTCTTTAACAATGGCACAGTTACATATATACACATATGAATTTGAAAGAGAATTTGCAGCATCACCCAAATGCTCTGATAAAACAATTTCTTCATTGACCTGTTTTTCAATGTGAAACACACACATACACATGTTCCCTTTAATGGCAGGGGTAAAGTGATTCTAGGAGGTGTGTGTGTGTGCACGTGTGCGTGTGCATACTTATATGTAAAAGATTATTTTTAAAAAGAAGAGATTGGAATATATTTCTCATCTATTTAGATCTGTATTATTAGAGAAAAGAATATTGAATATCTCTAAAAGGCTGCAAACATATTAACCATCACAAAAATACTTCTGGGATTTTTTGATCAAATAAAAATGGTTCCAATTACACTCCCAGGAGTACATTCCATCACTCATAATTTGAAATTGAAAAATGTCCTAGAATTGTAGTATTCCTTTCCCTTAATCACCACTTAGGTTTTATATTGTCCTCATACATTTCTGAGCCTGACTTATCAATGACATAAAACCCTCAAAATTTGTCTAAACAAAACAAAACAAAACAAAAACCCAAACTGCTCAATCATCCCTATATGCCTATTTTCATTATTTATTTAAAAAATAACTTCTCTTTATCAAAATTTTCAAACACATTCAGAAGTAGACAGAATAGTATCATGAATCCCCATATTGCCTTCACCCAGTGTCAATAATTATAGTAATTATTCATAGTATACCAATATGGTTTTATCTAATATTCCTTCCCCCTTCTTCTTCTTTTTTTTGGGGGGGGGGCACGCAAAGTGTTTTTAGGCAATTCACAGAATATATGAAGGCTTTTATATAAAAGCCCAAGATAATATTTTAGGTCCCTGGACTTTCCTTGGACTTCCTTGTTGGACTTTCTAAGCTCAATAGTTGTTCTGGAACCTATCCTTGATCAAATCTAAAGGCCATTATAACTATATGTATAAGTTTCAAATAAAAGAAAATACATACCTCCGAGCTGTTATTAAATATGAGTTATAAGAGAGTAAGGCAGCACTGGAACAATGAATGTTAAATGGCATAGTTCATAAAACATAAACATTTGAACAAAGTGAAACAAACAAAATTACGGCATATTGGATGAAGATGCTGTGAATGCATTCCTGATGGCCTGTCCATGTGCCCTGGCTATCTGCTGGGTAGACCTCACATAGCTGTCTTTGGAGGAAAGGACTTCTGTGAGATGTCCTTCTCTCTCTTCTGGAATATCATCAGCAATTGAGAAACAATACTTTTGGCCCCTTCATCACAGACATAGGGAGGCATCAAGGAAGAAGGGGAACAAAGAGTGGGCTCTGTTCTGTATTGAGAACAGGTGTCCTGGCACTCTACAGAACATGAGGGGGAAAGCCACATCCCACTGTGTGTGTTTACAGTGTTTTATTTAAAACACAAAACTAAAGTGGTCCAGGTTTATCCCCTTTACTGGACTTAACAGAATTACTAGTCTGACTGCTTCATGAGAAAAAGAATTTTAAATGAGTCACTGATATCTCACTTTACTAGCATTATGGCACTGGTCCAAGACTTAATATAGAAAATTATAGATCCTGGCCCTGGGTAATTTTAATCTCTGACCATAATAACAGGCCATCAGCTGCCAAAAGCAAGGGCTTTGTGTGCTGAAATTGGAACTCTGACCCTGAAATACAAAGTCATAACTAGTAAGCACAAAGGAAGATTTTGAACTTGCAGGAGTTATGTATCAATGAACACAAATCAGACTCTCTCCACACAATGTGTATCTTGTACAACATTATATCTTAGATCAGGGAAGGTAAGACCCCTTGCTCAATATAAACTATTTTATTAGACACGATTGAAAAGATAAAAGGCAGGTTTAATTCATCATCTTAAATGGCTTCATCCATTTATCTCTCCAAAACAGACTTTCCCCAAGATTGTGTCAGGTAAGAACTTCCCTGAAATGACAAATGTATTTACCCTATGCTGCTTGTTATCATGTATGTCATACAATATGGCCTCTTGTATCTCTCATTTTTTCCTGCGTACTACATCAGATGGGCATGGAAGTGGTAGACTACAACACACTACTTAATTGACTCAAAATTCCAACCTAGGGGAAAAAAAAAGGACATAGTTCTTTTTAAAATAAGAAAGCTATATGAGCCTATTATAAGTAAAGGCTACTCCTTCTTCCTGACTGATTGATTCATTTGAACCCTGGAAGAATCCTCAATTGAAAATAAATTTTCTGTTTCTGATTCTATAGTAAAATTTATTTGCCTGTATTGATTAAGTCTATTTTTTATAAAGGCTATCAAATGTTTCCTAAGAGGGCATTTATGAACTTCTGAAGTAAGCTCTAAACTTTCTTATAACAGGGCACAGGAAGGGAAAGATACTGATTCATTCCATTACTGAATTGCATTCATAACAAATTCAGAAATAAATACAATCCTAAATTAATATTGTTATGTTATTTGAAAGGCCAAAAGATTTGCATATAAATGACAGCCAGTCAGACATCTAAGAGGGATACCAAACATTACAGGTCCAGGGTGTAACCCTTGATCTCCCATAAACAACACAAGTTCTTTTCTCAGCCATCTTCATTTCAAGTTCTGTATCATCCACCCAACTGTTCAAACTATAAATCTAAGAGGCTTCCTTCCTTTACCTCCATATCCTTACCTATCTTTTGATTCCACTTTCAAAATATATCCTAATCTTTCAATTTCTGTCCATCTCTCCACCAGCTAATTTGTTCAAAATTATTACATGTCTTTCTGGGATTCTACAAATGCCCCTATGGTTGATTTTCCATGAACCAGTCAATGAGCTTTCTAAAGCAAAAATCAGGTCTTGTCCCTCTCCTGCTTCTGAAAACCTCCAATAGTTTCTCATCAAACTTAGGAAAAAAAAAATTCAACTCTTTTCATAGGCAAAGGTCCCTACTTACACATTTCTAACCACTCTGCTAATTGTTCACTCTGCTCTAATTACATGGGAAAGAGTCCAGGTAGCTCTCCCTTGGGGGCTTTGTATTTGCAATTCTGCCAGGAAGGGTCTTCCCCCCAAATAATGTTTGTGTCATTGAAATCTCAGCTGAAATGCTACTTCTTCAGAGAGGCCACTCCTGACCATAAAAAATGAAATATTCACCAGTCTTTACCATATCTTCCTATTTTAGTATATCCATAGATATTATCATATCTGAATTAGATAGTTCATTTATATTTGCTTGTTTATTGCCTGTTTCCCTCTTCCCTGTCCCAGAATCCAAACTCTACCAAAGCAATGAACTTGCCTATTTTGTTAGTTGTTTATCTACAGGCTTGAGAATACAGTGGACTCTTTTTTTTTTTTAATTTTTTTGAAGTTTTTATTTTAATTCCAGTGAGTTAACATACAGTATAATATTAGATTCAGGTATACAATACAGTGCTTCAACATTTCCATACAACAGCTGGTGTTCATCATAACAAGTGCCCTCCTTAATCCCCATCACCTATTTAACCCATCCCCCCACTCACCTCCCCTCTGGTAACCATCAGTTTGTTCTCTCTAATTAAGAGTCTGTTTCTTTTTCTTTCTTTCTTTTTTTATTATGTTAATCACCATACATTACGTCATTAGTTTTTGATGTAGTGTTCCATGATTCATTACATCATTAGTTTTTGATGTAGTGTTCCATGATTCATTATTTGCGTATAACACCCAGTGCTCCATGCAGAACGTGCCCTCTTTAATACCCATCACCAGCCTAACCTAATAAAAACCTGCTGAGTGAATGATTAATGATTGTATATATCTGCCACAAATGGAAAAATCAATATTTTATTAGCTTACAACTGCTAGAATGAATCAAGAAATCTTAATACCATTACATTAAAAGCACACATATATAGGCATTTAATTGGTTTAAATCAATTAATAGATAAAATAAAGAGGGAAAAATGTATAGTAAAAACAAAGTCAGGGTGTACTACATGGCAGCCCTTATAACATTTCATTTATTCCTTCCAACAATCTCATGAGGTGAACCCATTTTACCATGGAAGAAACAGAGGTTTAGAGACTTTTATTTTATTTATTTATTTATTTATTTTTAAGATTTTATTTATTTATTTGACAGAGAGATAGAGAGAGAGCACAGATAGAGTGGCAGGCAGAGGGAGAGGGAGAAGCAGGCTCTCCGCTGAGCAGTGAGCCCGATGCGGGGCTCGATCCCAGGGCCCTGGGATCATGACCTGAGCTGAAGGCAGATGCTTAACCGACTGAGCCACTCAGGCACCCCAACGAGAGACTTTTAAAAGCTTGCCCAAAGTCATAGAGTTAGTAATGGATCCTTAACTATAAACTGTACTAACTCTAACATAATCATACAATAATGAAATCAAAGGCAATCACTAACATTTGTTGAGCTTTTCTAATTATGTGCCAGGCATCTTGCTAAGCATTTTTGATGCTGTGAGAAAGATCATGCCTACAAATATCCATATTCCCAGGATTCCAACGTTACCAAGTCTCTCTGGCCTCTAAACTAAGAAACATGACATGTGTCACTTCTGAGCCAAACCTCCAAGGATGGTGTGACTTTCTCATCTCTGATCCTATGTCATCACACCTTTGGATGTCATGTGTCATAGAGTCACTCACGCTCTCTGAGTAACTGTGTGCAACAGAGCTCTCAACAATCTAACTTTATAACATGAACAGGGCATAACACTTTTTGGGAGTTAAGCCACTGATATTTGAAAATGTATTTAGTACCATTATATAATACATCTTATTTGGACCAATTCAGATACAATATCTCATTTCATTCCAAAAACCATTCAATGAAGTACAATGATTTATCTTAATTTTACAGATTATATAAACAAGTCTCAGTGGCAAATAAGTCACTCAAAATCACATAATTAGTAAGTGGATAGAAATGCCAGGCTATCTGAATCCCAAGTCTGAACCTTCCAGTGAGGACTGTACTCAGACCCATTAGTGGAACTTGTTTCTTCAGAGGAAATGACTTAAAATTATTGAATAGTAATATTAATCATATTGCCTTACACTACATAACCTCCTAGAGAAAGTTTAGGTTAAAAAATAACTAAAAGTCTTACTGTCTTACCAAGAAATATGACCAGATTACTCATTAGTTAATGGAGACATTTCTGTTCCCTATGTCCCCTACATCTTACACACAACACTCTAATAACTGATCGGGAGATTTTATTGACTAGTCCAGTCATAATTGCTTTATAATTTGTAACTCCTTCATTGCTCTCCATTTTATCTGAAATCATGGATTGTGCAAATTCCCTTGGGAACCAATTATAGGCAAAGCAATGCAAAGAGCCTTCTCAGCCTATCTCAGCAAAAATGGTCAGTTATTTTACAGTTAGGATAATATTTACATAAGCAAGGAATTTGTACCACATCTATTTGCATTCTTCCTGATATAGACAGAATTCTACCAAGTGCTACATTTTCTGCTCTTGGTAGAATGAACCAAAAGGAAGAATGAAGCCAAGTGTTTTAGCCAGTATTTTTCCCCACTCCTCAGAAGTATAAATTAACTTTCTGTGGACAGCCTAATTGAGACCAATCTTTAACATTTGGTTCTTTCTACTCTAAGATGAATAAGATAAACAATAGCAGATGCAATTCATTTTTCATTAATGAAAGAATAAAACAAAACCCTAGTCAATGTCCATGGGTTTGATAAATTATTTTTATGTTATAGCAAAAGGATTTTAGTTATAGATTGTGAACAATGAAATATACATCAGTAGCTATTGGAATAAATACATAAAAGCTAAATATATAGTTATGAATAGTATTTCAATAATTTCAATGTTTTAAGATCATACCTATGCTGGTAACATAAAAGTCACTGGAGGCCTGCACTGTTTACGTTCATGACCCTGTGTTCTTAAATTTTAAGCTAAATTTAATATTACTTTCATATAAAGAGATGGGGTTAAGTTCTACAAGTACAAATTTCAAGAACAACTTGTTCTGAAATGGGCAGCATACTTCGTTCTGAATGTATTTACATTCATATAACAAAGACAGGGATGTCTTTGGGTTGATAGAAGTCATAGGTCGTTTATTGTACATACTGTAGAAGCCTATCTGCTTTGGCAAAAGGGTTGAACTTAAATGTGAATTCCACATACCATTCAATCTAAGTGCTCAGCACTACTGTGGGTGCTTGATTCTAGAGGCAATTCTAATGGCACAGGATATAGAAAGAAATGGGAGTAAAAAGGGTGTCTTAGATTCCTGTTGCTGCTATAAAAAAAATTCCCACAAACTCAGCAGCTTAAAACACTACAAAATTATTCTCTTCCATTCTGGAGTCAGACCTCTAAAATCGAGGGGTCCGCAGAACTGTGTTCTTTCTGGAGGCTTCATGGAAGCATGTTTCCTTGTCTTTTCAGCTTCTAGAAGCTGTCTGTATTCCTTGGCTTATAGTCCCTCCCTTACATCATTCCAATCTCTTGCTTCTATTGTCTCATTTCCTGACACTAACTCTGAACCTCCTGACTCCCTCTTCTAAGGACTCTTGTGATTACATTGAGCCCATGAGAAAAATCCAGGATAATCTCCCCGTTTCGGATGTTTAATTTAGTCACATCTGCAAAGTCCCTTTATCATGGAAGGTAATATATTTATAGTTTCTGTGGATTGGGATAGATATGTCTGGGGTGCTGTTATTCAGCCTACCACAGAAGGAAAGAAATGAAAAAAAAGGCAAAAAAGATGAAGGGCTTGCAAGTATTGATATAATGATTAATAATAATGATGATAATAATAACAATTATTGTTATTTATTCATTCAGCAAGTATCTACTTGAGCCATTAAATCATATCAAAGACTTTCTGGTAGATGGTAGACATACTCTAAAATAGCGAACCTAAATTAGCTACACTGGTCATATAAGCAAATGCTTATGACCTGTCTATATTTGGATGTTCAGAGTTAATATTAAGAAATAAGTCATATTCTGAACAAAACTTCAATGCCAAGTCTTAAAAAAATGCAAAAAAAAAAAAATTTTTTTAAATTAGATTTGGTCCCAGGATGTACTCAATGATGACATCACATGGACAGTGCACAGAAAAAGACTAATTCAAAATAATGTGCTCAAAAAGTTTTAACTAAGGAACATTTTGTTACTGTGAAAAGATGCAAAATATTGCAAAGAATGAGTCAAAGGTAAAAGTACGACTGAAGGTCTAAGAACAGCCATTCTAAGAGAACATTTTCTCCTTATAGGGATCTTCATTTTCTGCATTCGTTGGCAAAAATAAGAAAAGAAGACACTAAGTGGTTGGATGAAAAAGACAAGTAATTACTAAGGTCTTCTCTTCCATGCCTCAGGGAAAATTAGAGTTGGATTTCAGATTGTCTCTCTTTTTCCTAACAAGAAAATGGACACACTTAAGACAGTAGAACAAATTTTGCCTCGGGACAATTTTCTGAATTATTATAATTTTGGAATTCATCTATTTTGATACATTACTCCAATTACAGAAACCATAATTTCTTAATGATTTTTTCAAAACCACAGAGTAGTCTTAAAAGATTTCTATATTGAAATGCATTATATTGGGGATTTCCAGTAACTGGAGACAGAGAAAAGGAGTGCTTAGTTAACGTTATTACTAGAATAGAAGCTCCCCAAATATTAAAAACCATGGGGGAGGGGCATAGTCTATAAAATTTGGACAGTACTGAAATTTCAAATCATCCAATTAAGAAAGGTCTATCAAAAATTGTGAATGCATTGATTGGGAAAAATATGAGGCATACAACAAATCAACGCTGACTCTGGTCAATATACAGAGAGCTTTCTTATAAGAAAAGGAAACCTCAAAGCAATACAAATATTCATTTGCAGGGCAGTTTCTATCAATAAAGCACATTCAGTAAAATGGAACATATACAGTTACAAAAATAAAATATGTCTATCCTCCATTAGCAGTTCTCAAAGTGTGGTCTGTATTTCAGAGATCTTTCAAAGAGTTCACAAGGTCAAAACTATCTCATAATAAAACTAAGATGTCATTAGTATTTTCTCACTTTTTCTTAATCTTCATTCTCAACAGCACAGTGTAGATGTTTTAGGGGCTACATGGTGTGGGATATGGCAGAAGCAGAAGCAGATATAAAAATTCCCCCAATGTTTATAGCAGCAATGTCCATAATAGCCAAACTATGGAAAGAGCCAAGATGTCCATCGACAGATGAATGGATAAAGAAGATGTGGTGTATATATATACTATGGAATATTATGCAGCCATCAAAAGGAATGAAATCTTGCCATTTGCAATGACATGGATAGAACTGGAGGGTATTATGCTGAGCGAAATAAGTCAACCAGAGAAAGACATGTATCATATGACCTCACTGACATGAGGAATTCTTAATCTCAGGAAACAAACTGAGGGTTGCTGGAGTGGTGGGGGTGGGAGGGATGGGGTGGCTGGGTGATAGACATTGGGGAGGGTATGTGCTATGGTGAGTGTTGTGAATTGTGTAAGACTGTTGAATTACAGACCTGTACCTCTGGAACAAATAATACATTATATGTTAAAAAAAAAAAAAAAAGAAGATAGCAGGAGGGGAAGAATGAAGGGGGGGAAATCGGAGGGGGAGACGAACCACGAGAGACTATGGACTCTGAAAATCAAACAGGGTTCTAGAGGGAAGGGGGGTGGGGGCATGGGTTAGCCTGGCAATGGGTATTAAGGAGGGCACATACTGAATGGAGCACTGGGTGTTATACGCAAACAATGAATCATGGAACATTACATCAAAAACTAATGATGTAATGTATGGTGATTAACATAACATAATAAAATTAAAAAAATTCAGCTGTGCTTTATTAGATCAAACATTAAAGAGATTTTCAAAGATGTAAAACAATTCCATCCTTACTGATTTTTTTGTTTGAAACACTAACCTAGGCCAATACACTATTTCCCAACAGGGACCTCACACCTATTTTTTCTCTTACAGCTTCATATATAGAAGTACAGTTATATAGGAGGAAGAGAAAGGGAGAAGGATATAAATAAGAGAAACCACGTGTGCACCCACAAGAATGGAAGTTATCACGAAGAAGTGAAAGTATTCCTACGTAATTTTTAAAGTATATGAAATAATAACAGATAACTGGTGTAAATGTCATTGATGAAATTATTACAGTAATATTATATGGTAAATTTTTGAAGGTATTCTTTTTATATTACTTTTCTTTGTATTCATCTATATAACAATTATTTTAGCATTTTGAATAATTTTTGGTAATTACTGATTATTTTCTAGTATTTGCAAAATACAGGACACAAAGAAATCTATAACTCCACTGCCAAGACCTATGATTGTTATCATTTTGTTATATTCCATCTGAGAATGATCCAATTATAATCGAATTATTTATGAAATAAAAATGAGTTTATTTTTATTTTTTAGGTTACATTATATTAAAATTTTCAATGTTATTCCAATTATATCTTAAAAGGACTCCTCATTAATAATTTGGAAAAGTGTACCCCTATGAAACTTTATTATGAGTTTGGCATTATTTTCAGAATAATAACCTAAAAGGGGTTCTACAAATGAAGGGGGTTCTATTTTTTTTAAATGAAGCTGGGACACTTCAAGTGGAATATTGGCAGCAGATGTTGGTGCCTATGGTCCTAAGACCACAGAAGCTTTCCTGACTCTGAGAGCCACTGCAGGGAGGCCTTCTAACAGAGAATAAATGATTAGGCCAAATGTCACTGCTGTCAGGAAATTCTTTGGGGAGTGACAGAAACCTCTCAGAAATTTAGAAATGTTCCCTGCACCACACAGGAAGAAAGCCATCTGTGCATTTCAGCATCAGGGGCCAGTTAAAATACTTAGTGGCTGTCACCAAATTAATGGCTACAGATGAAGAACTTGGGCTACCTGGAAGGAGGTATTAACAAACCTACTCATTACACTTGACATTGTAGTCCTGGAATGAAGGATAATTATTCACTTTAGTAAGACCTTACCCTTTAATGAAGAGGACTCACAAAAGATAATTCCAATAAAAGCTGTCCCCCTGGCAGCCATTATAAGAATGTTCATTAACATAAACTAGTGAATTTCAAACACTCTTCTCATCTTTGATTATACCTATATTCTGAGAGCTACCTAGTGGGAACCCAATCTCACAGAATTTATGAACCTGGTTTTTTCAGAATGTTATACCAATCAAAAATATTCTAGTTGACAATAGAAATACAAACTTGAGACTAATAGATAATTGTAGCTGTATTCAATCCTTCTGGTTAATTGATTTAATTACTGCATAAGACCAAGAATAATAATTGTCAATTTGAACTAAGAAATAATTCACCATACCAGATGCAGTGGATATTCAGCATTTAAAATCTTCCAATGTTAAGGTGCATTAAAATGGCTTAGTTAGATAAATATATGGGTTTATGCATAAAATAAATCAAAATGCTTCAAAAAAGTTAAGCGGGAAATTTACAACGTAATACGTTTCTTATTCTTATCAATTAGACTTCTTTTACAGTTTTCCATTTTAATATTTATGTTTGAAATATCCTATTCAGGTGGGGCCAAATCAATAAAATATTGAAGAATGTGTTATTACTTAAGAGTCAAGTGGGCTCAGCATAATCAAAATGTTATTAATGGATAATGGATAAATTTGTAGTAGAAAGAATTAGTTTTCTTTTTACAGAGTGGCCATTTCAATATTCAAGTATTTAGAATGAAAGATTAGACTGAGGGCTATCAAAAGCCTACTTACATAAGCTTAGAAAATGGTAATTTGGCACCTCTCACTCATCCATGGGAAGCAATGCCTTCATCAAAGCTCTATACCATTTTCCTGTGTTTATACCTGGAAAGACCTCTTGCAAAATGAAGGAATGCAAGAGAACATCATTTAAAGGAAAATGGCAAAAGGAAAAATAAAAATTTAAAAACAAAAGAACAACAAAAACAAAGGAAAATGGATGGCTCACCAGATATAGCCAGCAGGAACATATGGCCATTGAGACACAAAAGCAATGAGTCATGTCACATTCCTCAGTCACAAAAATACTAATTTGCTCTTTGGTGTCTCAGGTCACTATCATCATGGCTTTAGATTTCATGCTTTCTTAAAAGTAAATGTTCATTGTTTTGTTGACAGAAGATCCAGAGACAATTCTGATGACAAAGAAATTAAATAGCTATTTCTATCTTGTCCTCTATCATGACCTCATAAAGTGTGGAAGCAGAAATCTCCATTATAGCAATTTTATTTTCTTTCTTGAAACAAAGATACCATTCATTAGTGGGATTAATTAGATGAAAGAGCAGCTACTGCCAGACCAGGGGAGGGGGTACAACTTTTCATCCAACGTTCATTCAGATATTGATTTATATCTTTATGTAAGAAGAACCCAAGGCTAAAAAGCTTGGAAAGTTTGACAAGCTTTGGTGAATAAAATAATAATCAGGGTTTAATGTTCCAAATGTATACCAATTTTAATTAAAGCATGAAAAAGAAAGTGAGGAAAATAAACACAAACACCCAAGACATAATACATATAATCCACAATAAAACCACAGTAACTATTAGGAGTTAAGATATATTAATAAACAACAATAGAAACAACAATAGTTAAGATATATTAATAAACCAGAGAAAATATTACTCTATGCTCACTAGGCTATAGCTTCCATCCAACAGATTCATAATCACTATGATGGTGGAGAAGAATCACCTGTATTAGAACTACCATTAGAATGTCAAGACGAAAATTTACTAAAGCTTTTGACATTAATGGTGATTGGCTTAATCTTCCAGTGTAATGGAAACCATCATTTGAGGGAGGACACCATTGTTTAAGGGTTAGGCATCAAAGCAAAGACTAGACTTGAAAGTTCCTTTCTCTTGCTTCTGCACTCACTCAATGGCAAAGACATCTGAAGTTAGTGGGAGGACAAAGACCAGGCAACTTTTTGAGATCAGAACGTGTAGGCTAGTTCTTCATCTTATATGTAAGTTAATATAATTAGAGTTTAACAGATTTACTACCTGGCCATCAGTTTGGTGTAAAAGAAAGAATTTGCATTAGACAAAAATATGTCACATGTTCTCTCTCTTTTCCTCTCTCTCTCAACTTATTGACAGCACTTATTGAACACTTCTACATGCCAAGCATGGTGTTAAAGGCATTATGTGCCTTATCTCATTTTGCCTTACCAACATTTTATGAGGAATATTTTATTACCTCCATTGTACAGCTGAGACTCCAAACTTTTAGAGACTTAGGTTACACAGCCTCTTGTGTTTAGCAGGAGTAAGGTCATGCTTATAACCCAGGTCTGTCTGCCTCCAGAGGCTGAGCGTTTTATCAATCTGCTAAATTTCCTTACAGTGGAGCCTATCAATAAATTTCATACCTAAGATACTACTTTGTTTGTTGTCACCAGTTTCAGTTTTAACATTATTTTAAGAGTAAAGATAAATATTTCATTACTATATTCCTCCATTCTTCTATTAGTCCCTGCTTCACCATTTTGAAAAACTATATTCACTGAATTATTTTAAAGTGAGGTCTCATAAGATCATTAGTATGAGTACTAATAAAGGAAAAAAAGTAGTGGATGAGTGGTGGAGGTGGAAGACATTTGAGGGCAATCAATTATTCTAAGTGGTGTTTGCCCCATTTTACAGATAGGGCAACTGAAGACAGGAGCTATTAATTAATCTGCCTACACTTATTGGTAAATACAGAAGTAAAGATCCTAAGCTTATTTCAAATCTAATAATGCTTGCTATACTCCACAAAACATTAAATAGTGAGTCTGTAAGTCTACAAGAAAAAAAAAAGATGACATTTTCATTTTAAGTATTTAACATGGTACTGAATGAATGAATGATGTTCATTGAATGAATGAATCTATGTTCCTCGATGATATTAATTTCCACCCCATAATTTCTGGTGTAGAAAGTGACAGAAAAACACACAGGAATATTATAGAAAACAAAAAGGAAAAGTTGACCATACATAAAATAAGCCATTTAAAATCATATTCAATTTATAATCACAGACCAAAGTTTGAACTTAAAAAATGGATTTTTTTCCTATCAAGATATTTTACACTTCAACCAAAGAGTATTAAAAGATAACTGTTAATAACATCCCCAGATTTAGATACCAAACCATTCATTCTGTTAAAAATATATTTGTTGAGTATCCATTAGGAATTAAAAAAAAAAAAAAAAAAAAGAAAGCTTTCTGGATGCGTTAGGAATACAAAGGTGATCAAGACAGATGTGGTCCCTGGCCTAGTGGAGATTACATTCTAAATGGTAAGAAACACATAGAATAATTAATTACACGAATTTTCATTTTGTTGAAATTGTGATATGTGTCAAAAAGGGCTCCACAGTGCTAATGAAATCATGTGGTCTGAGAACCCTCAGAAAGGCTTCCATGAGGATGGGAGTTTGAGCTGAGCTCTGAAGTCTGAGCAGAAATTAAGAGGACAAAGAAAAGGGAAAGAGGGTTTTAGACAAATAGATCAGCACATGGAAAGCTATGATGAGGAAAGAAACACTGGACATTAGAAGGGAAGGAAAATGACCAACATGATTGAATGATAGAAAGTGTGGTAGAAAGTGATGAGAAGAAGCTAGATTTCATAGAGACTTCTAGACTCTGGTAAAGATTTTGGTGTTACAACCAAATATTTGGAAACCCTTTAAGGATTTTTAAGTATTTAAGTATTGAGGAATCAGAATGATACTTGCTTTTAAAACATTTGTCTGGCTCCAGTGGGGGAAAATAAATTAAGGGCAACTAGAGAAAAAGTTGGAGAGAAAGGGGGAAAGTAATTTCTATTTTAATTTGGGCTTGGAAGTCCTTCTGAAATATCTAAGAGGAGATATTAAATAAGCTATATGCATTTGGAGCTCAAAGCTGGACTAGAGATAAAAAATGTGAGTCCTATGTGGGCCTTACTGTAGATTCAGTTGTTTAGAGAGAGTATATGATAAGAAAAAAACAAGGTTTTAAGGTTTACTTTGAGGGTGCCATTATTTATAGGATGATAAAATAAGAGAAGCCACAAGAGTGTGGTTACAGAAACCTAGGAATGAAGGAGGAAATGGATAATAGGTTTGGATGCCCGGGAGAGGTTAACTAAAATGAAAACCCGAAAATGGGCAATGAATTTAGTGGCATAAAATCGTTGGTGACACTCATAGGAGACATCACAGTGGACTGATGGTGGTGGGAAGACAGACAAGATGGCTGACACATGCATAGAAGATTCTTAATGACTCTCAAGAAGGTATGAGGGGGAGACGAACCATGAGAGACTATGGACTCTGAGAAACAAACTGACGGTTCTAGAGGGGAGGGGGTGGGGGGATGGGTTAGCCTGCTGATGGGTATTAAAGAGGGCACATACTGAATGAAGCACTGGGTGTTATTCGCAAACAATGAATCATGGGACACTACATCAAAAACTAATGATGTAATGTATGGTGATTAACATAACATAATAAAATCAAAAAAAAAAGAAAGTATGCTATAAGTAGATAAAGGAAAGAGAGACAAGGGATGTATTTGTTTCTTTTATATTGTTCTACTTTTTTTTTATTTTTTATTTTTTGAGAGAGAGAGAAAGAATGCAAACAGGGGCAGGGTGGGGGAGAAGCAGAGGGAGAGGGAGGGAGATAGAATCTTAAGCAGGTTCCACGCTCAGCATGGAGCCCTACATGGGGCTTTATCTCACAACCTTGAGATTATGACAGGAGTCCAAATTGAGAGTCAGACGCTTAGCTGACTGAGCCACCCAGGCACCCCTGCTTTGTATTTAATTGGAGAAAACTGGTCTTATATGGATGTTGATCAGAAAGATCCAAAATAGAGAGAGAAATAAGGTAAAGTTACAGGTGATAAAAAGGATATTCATTAATGAAATTTACAAAAAATAGGAGAAGGTAGATTCCAAGAACAAGGAAAACAGAATCAGAAAGAGGAGAGACACCTCTTCAACTGTAACAGGAGGGAAGGAGACAATGCTGTGTTCTGAAGATAATTTGTAACTTGGATAGTGGCAGGATGAGGGAGTTCCCTGCCACCTGCTAAATTAAATGAAAGCAAATGTCATCTGCTGAGTGTCAGGAGAAGAATGGTGGCAGCAGTTTCAGAAGGGTGAAGGTAATTTGCAACAGCCATTCAGAATTGGAGAATGAGTTGACCAGTGAACCTAGTAAGATTTTTGAGAAATCCAGAGACCCAGCTGAGGTTGGTGATTGTAGTGTAGCAATCCAATTTTCTCTTGTGATTTTCTTTGTCTATGGTTTATGTGGAGACACAAAGAAAGCAGGCAGTTGAGTACATCTGAGGTCAGGATTTAATCAGATGACAAATCAAAGCTAGTGGATGGGACAAAGGAAAGGGAGGATGGTCAATGGACTGGACATGCCCAAGAGGCTGGAGAAAGGTCATTAATTGAACAACCATGCTTGGAAAGTAGAAGGTTATGGGGTAAGAATAGGATGTTGAGTTCTTAATTTTGGAAGAACACTTTCATGAAGTTGTATGGTCTTGAGTTTAACTCTGAGAGTAGATGGTTGAAGAGAAATTGAAAAGGATGTTACTGCAGATAATGAGGTAAAGAAATTGAGAGGCCAAAAGAAAAAATTGAGAGGCCATGCTCTGAAGCAGTCATCACATCAATTCAATACAGTATGGTTCAATATGATAAATGGTTGTTGAAAACCCTTAAGATAATGGCAGAAACTGGATTAGAAATGAAAAATTATCCAGATGCCAAAAATCTTCAGTGACAGAGCAAATTATCCAGAGGCCAGTGGATGATAAGTAGAGAGAGTTGTCTTGACAGCTTTCATGAGCCCCAAAAAAGCAGTGTTTACAAATTGGAGAAGGAGCAATAATCCGGAAGCCAAAAAAGAGCATGGAAGCTACTATCCCAGTGAGACCAAACTGAACTCAGTAAGGCTGGACATAAAGTAGTATCTTTGGGGGAGAGGCTGAATTTTCATAATACTGGTAGGGTGGTAGCTGAAACTCTCTGAGTGAAGGCTGAGGATATAAAGTCTTTGGTGATTGTGAAGCAGTGGATGCAGGGATTGATATAAAATACAGAACACAGTCCTATAGAATAATAGGTAAGAGAGGGTGGACAACATGGGACGGGGGGCAGGAAATAAATGCTACACTTCAGGTATTGACCACTTCAAGAATAAGACTTCAGGGAAGGCCTCCAGGAAAATGGTAGCACATGGCTTAAAATCCGAAATTCCTGACCTAGTGGGCTTTTAAGTGGCACCAGAAAGTTCAGTCTTGGAATTCTGGAACAAAAGAATCTTAACTAATGAGCTAGTGGCTCACCATCCCCACCGCAGCTGACTTGGGATAACGTTTATCATACACGAAATACTACCTCCTACCTTAATTTGTTAATTTGTTAAATAAGGTGAGTGTTTACTCTCAAGGTAAAAGAAAAAAAGTATTAACACTCTTTAAAAACTCTATATCGATCTACCGCCTAGAAAAGCAAGAGGAAGTAATCAAGCATCCTTTGGTAATCAGGAACCTATATAAAATTTTGAAGGGAAGTAATTCCTTTAATAGATTTACTACACATTTTGTTGTTTCTCAGTAAAAGTATTTGAAGGATTTAGTCTATGTTCCATGTCAGCAAGTTTTCAGTCAATTATAATTATAAATTACCAACTGTATTAACCTAAGATTATTCATATATTTAATTTATATTCCATTTCTGTGGTTTGAAATTGCCTGTATGAAAGATCTTATTGTACATGTATCTTGAATTATGGATCATGTAAAAATACTTTTGAGATATAAATCCAGAATTTTCAGAGCTTAAAAAGAATTTGCACATTATTTTTTCCTCTACTTTCGCTTTGTATTCAAGAAAACTGAGGTACAGAGAGGTTCCACCATGAGGGATGGTGTCCAAGTAACTTTAAGAAGAAGAAAAGTGGGACTGAAATCCACACCCTTAAAAGAAAACAACAACAACAAAAGCACACCCTTAATTTCTGCTCATTCCCCATATGGAGGATTTCATCAGCATATTGTGAACAAAGAGACATTATCTTGCTCTCTAGCATTTCATTTTTCATTCAACTTTGGCTCCATTCAACCTGTAAATAAAGATTAAAGTACAAAGCCTATGGTAGCCATGCTTTAGTTTCCTTCTATATGAAGGTTGTTTAAAATGCACTCTGAGTAAATTCTCTGGCAGTCAAAAGCTTTCACAGAAGATCTGCGTTATTTTAAGAATGGTGTTTTTTTCAACAATCCCTGAAGAACTAGATACTTAAACATTTATTGGTACAAGGTCATTGCTTTAGTGAAATAGCTTTAAGTTAACATAAATCAACTTAGCACCTCTGTATATCCCTACTCTAAGGAAGGACAGAGAAATCTGAAGTTGAAGGTCAATTTAATTCTTGCTTGTCCACACTTATTGAGGTAATATTCCAGTTCCCTGCACCTCTATTTTATGTTGGGTGTTTAAGATCAAATGGTGTTGCAAACATTGCTGGAAATGAATACACAAGTGGCAAAGAGACTGAAATGCAATGTGTTAGCTAAACAAGTTGCTTTTGTATTTGATGTGTTCACTAGAAATAAAAATGAAAGAGTCCAAAAGCCATAATTTTCAGTTAAGTACTAAAATTCTCATCAAGAGAAATTCTCCAGGGGGCTTTTGGGACCTGTGTGTATATTACACACACAACTACTCTATGTATTATATTTTGTCAAAGCTTTATGAACAAAGTGGTCTATTGACCACAATCAAAAGGAATTGTGTTTTGAAGTATCTTTCTTTTGTTTTTCAGTGCTGGTAACAGCCTGCCCTGTACCTTCACTTCCATTACTTGTACTTTGTTGAGTTTATTTGTGGGTTAAGTGTTAAAAGCATCTCGAATCATCAAAGAGCTGAAGATGGAATTAAAGGGGTTGTCTGCTTGATATCTGCCCTAGAAAAAAAGTTTTTCTATGCAAAAACTAAAATGCTCCATTCTTGAATTAAACCTTTGCCTTTCGTTTCATGAACACCACTTCATTTAGTCAGATTGTTTAAACTTGAAGGTTTTAATACAGAAAAATAATCCTTTTTAAGTTGCCCCCAGCAAAACTTTCTCAAAAATGCTTTGAGAGAGAAGAAAGGAGAGAAAAAAGATTGTCACCTGCTAAAAATACCTGCAGTATATAATTAGTTGATCTGCATACATAAATGTAGCCCAAAGGAAGAGCTTGGGCTTGCTAACAAAATAGATTTCTACTTAACTGAAATAAGGAGGCTTTCACAAGCAGTTCAAAAATGAAGCAACATTTTTTTTGATTAATTCCCTTGACTAAAACAGTGAAGCAGGACAAAGAGAGAGACATGTTAATTCCGCAAGTTCTAACCAGATACACTAGTGATCTGAGCTTGAGAAATGGGGCTGGAATGCTGTGTGAATTGCAAATCTCTCTTAGCAGAGTCTCCTTGGGGTGTTTCCAGTTTGTCCTCTGCTATGAGTCCTTTGGACACAATTCTCACACATTCTTTTTCTTTCTTTCTTTCTTTCTTCCTTCTTTCTTTCTCTTTCTTTTTCTTTCTTTCTTTCTTTCTTTCTTTCTTTCTTTCTTTCTTTCTTTCTTTCTTTCTTTCTTTCTCTCGAGTATAGCTGACACACAATGTTACATTAATTTCAGGAGTACAACTTAGTGATTTGACAAGTTTACACCTATGCCATGTTCACCACAGGTGTAGTTGCCATCTGTCCTGTACATCACTGTTACAATATCATTGAAATCTTAAAGGCTGATATTGAAATGAGGGACACAATGGGATTTTTTTTTTTTTTGAAATCTGTTGTAAATTGCTTTAAACACAGCTGCTTTGCCAAACTATAAGGTTTCATCAGCATCAACTCTAAGCAGATGATAAATATTAAAAAAAAAAAAAAAAGTAACAGACTCAATGCTTGCTTAAAACGGCTTCTTTTTATTCCCTACTGTTTCCACTTCCACTCGGCTTCTTTTTATTCCCTACTGTCTCCACTCCCACTCTGCTTTGGCGATCTTCACAATATTCCAAAATATAGTGAAGATAAAAAGGGGACTGTTGTGTTGGCAGCTCTGGAGAAGTGAGAAGGCAGATTTGAGTCAGATGGCAAGGGGAGAAGAAATTCCACCCGAGAGATGGGAAACATCGACTTTATCTTAGCAGGATGTTCAGCAAGTTGTGCATTAAGAAATGCGAAGAGAAACCAAATGAGCATTGTGGACTAAGAAACTTGGTTGCTAACAGTAGGTTGATGCCAAAGACACACAGCATCTCTTGACCCTTCTTTCCACTATGTGGGTTATTACTGAACAGACAATTATGTTTAGGATGGGGAGAAAAACAAATGCTTAAGCATGTAAATTGATTGCCGAGAATGCAAATATTTCCATTCTGCTTTGCTAAGGCCATTAAACACACACACAGGGGGAAAAAAGCTACTTTTTCACAAATTAATTTTTCTCCTCTAGACTGTGCAGTTTCCAGTCCAACATCTGTTACCTTTGTTAGTCTGTGATCTGCCAGAGATTGTTCTTTTTTAAAGGCCTGTCTAGAGAAATGTGAAATTTATAACTTTAACTCTTTGAATGTTATATAATTTTTAAGTCTATATTTCTTACTTAAGGAACGAGGTCATTTTAGGGACAATGCTGGCAATCTATTTGAAGGAAAGATGTAATCCTGTCCTCTTGTATCACTTAGGGCTTGGGAAAGAATAATAGAAGACAATGTCCTTAATGTATTTTTGTGTGTGTTATGAGTTACTTAGTGCCAAACATCTCTGAGAAGAGTAAGCATGCATATCAACCTAGCACCACATATAAAAGGTCTCACCAAATAATGATGTCCAATGATGTTATTATGTTAAAACAAAATAAATAATAATTATAATACAAAAGGGGCAAGGGGCAAGGAAAGAACCTTCAGGAGAGAGGGGTCTATAGGATAGCAGCAAGTCAAAGCTCCTTGGGGTATGAGGACAGTGAAATTTTACATGACTGGAAAGTGATTTCTGGAAGAATATGGCTAATAGATTTGGGCTGGCAGCTGAACTGTTCAGAACTATTCAGAATTGAACTACTCCTAAAAAGTCGAGGGTAAAAGCAAGGGGAAAGGAAAGAAATGACTCACAGTTTCTGGATGCTGTGAGGTTACCATCAGGCAAAGCATTTACGATGATCCGAAAGATTCAACAGAGACACAACCTGGTTATTCCATTTCCATATGCCTTTTCCTGTCATCTTTTTGGTCTGTTTCTTCCAGCCTGCCAGCTTGCTGACTAACTTCTGGCTTACCTGGTGAACAGGCTGAGTTTGGATTAATTCATTATTTGTCTTAGGTAATACATTTTGTTCCAACTATGTGCAAGGTGCGGTTTGATAGCCAAATAATGTATCACCTGTGGCTCTGGTTATAAAAAATTTACACCAGTTATTCTAAAAGAAGTAACACAGTATGGCATTGAGAGAAAGCCTCTGAATGTAAGTCAGAATCGAGAGTCCCAGCCTGGACTCAGTCACACAGGAGACATGCGATCTGGAGAACGTTTCAACCTTCCAGGGTGTCCGCATGCAAATTTACAAAATAAAGGGGAAAGATGAGATAAAAATGTGAAAAACCTGAAGATTCAAAACTTCTATGATTCCGGGATATTTATTCAAGTAATATATTTGCAAGAGAAAGCAAGACATTCATTATGAAAAGAAAGCCATTGACTGCAGACTGAGAATATTCCTGACAGTCCTGTGGCCTTGAAAAAAATCACTGATCCCACAGATTACATTAGCTCTGTTGTTTTCACTGCATATGGTTCTGCTGACCTTGACTGATGGCAGTTCAAATTAAAGTGTGCGTACAAGAATCTTCATAGGGAAGCCCAGTAGACCTCCAATATTTGTGACATTATGGAAGATTGTCTAGCACTCAAGGAAGGAGAACCAGGTTCTAGCCCTCATGACCACATAACGAAAGTATGATTTGAGGTCAGACACTTAACCTATCATGAATAAACACAATTCTTTACTTGTTGGAATACAGCTGGCTATACTAGAAGTCTATTCTAATTCCAAACTCTGATTCTTAGGTCACTCAACTTCCCCCTTGCTTCTCTTTCCAGTTTTGTTACAACCAAATGACTTGGCGAAGATGAGTAGGTTGGTTTGGTATGCCTAAAGAACATGTTGTTTCATTACACTTTATCATTTACCACTTTTCTTCCCCCAACTTCTGATCCTTACAACTGTCTCTATTGAACTGCAGAGAAAAAGAAATCTCAGTGAAGTCATTGCATACTCAGATAAATATCAAAGTAAGTACAAGTGAGCCACACAATGGGCAACATGGAAGTGTCCCAAGGAGAAATATACCAACTTCTTCCTGTTCTATTATAATAACTTCACACCAATGTCAGGATCAGAAAATCTACCCCTGGTTGAAGTTGATAACTCTGTATCCATTACTGATGCTGAAAGCTGTAATGGGGGCAAACTTGGAAATTAGTTTACAATTCTGTAGGCTTATATAACAAGTTCAAAAACCCCAGCTCAGAAATCAAACAGGACAAAAGAATTCTAGGTTAAAGAAGAGAATGCTATGCTTGCTTTTATAGTTATATCTACTGATTCCTGATGAACCAAGAAAGTAAAAATTCACATCAAAGAATATGTGATTAATTTTACACAGACCATTTTTTATTATCACTTAGGCTTTTCTGAAATTCAATTATGGTAGTAAACCTAACACACTTGCATTATTTTCCATTTCCTTACTCTGTTCATTCTTGTATCAATACATTCCCACAGCACCTGCTATTCTTATAATCTATTCTGAGAATAAGGTATCAGTACAATATCTTTAAACATTCTTTTTTTGAATGGCTGTCCATTTTGATCCGTTCTCATTGTTTGTCAGGGATGTAATTGGTAGAACTCCTCAAGCAGTGATTCAAATTAGAGATAAATGGAAAGGTCAGAATGAGATAGTTTGTTTATTTATATTATTATTTGCCAAGGAAGTAGGCCATTGAAATCTGGGTGTTTCATCCTAATGACAAGGAACAAAATGACAGTATAAATGAATTGAAGGCCCCCTTGAAGGCTCACATTAGAAGGTCTGGCTGTGTTTCCTCAGACCTAGCTTGCCATTAAAATTCACAGGAGTTATGCCATTGTATGTAACAATGCTACACACTCACACTCACCCTTGCCATTTCTGTTCTGACTTCCCTTGTCATTACCACTTCAAAATAACTCCATGTGTGTATCTTTTTTCTACAAGACATTCCACATATTTTAAATATATATATATTTCAATCACTTTTAGTTATCTTGCCAAAAATAATCAAAGGAAGTGTGTTTATAAAGAAGTACCATAATACCCTGCATCTTTTAATTGATGTCATTTTCTTTTATATTCTAAAATTTTATCTAAATATTTTATTTTTCTTTCTTTTTAAAAAATTAACATATAATGTATTATTTGTTTCAGAGGTACAGCTCTGTGATTCATCAGTCTTACACAATTCACAGCACTCACCATAGCACATACCCTCCCCAATAAAATATTTTAATTATTTTCTTTTTAGGTCAATTTACCTTAGCAATATTTCAGAGTCAGTTGGTCTTAACATTTATTCACCCACCTGTTGAAGGCAGCAATTCAGAAATTATAGGGTAAAAGCCTGTGGCATGCCAGAGACAATATGATAAAGCACTGGGAAATTTTAAGAATAAAACAAGAGTGGCGTAGACCTGTCTTCTAAATGTAATGATAGGGATAGTTTGTGGGGGTAAAAAAACAGAATCTATGTTCAGCATTTCCCTCCACTTGAGGTTTTTCAAAGGACAATTTTCATGAACTTTCACTGGTATAAGGTTTTCTGTCAAACACAAGGCTACGCTGGTTTCACCATGAGTTTCTTCCATGTATATACTTTTACTTAGTTTAATCTTTGATTTATTTCATAATATCTCATTCAAAATTAATAAACTGTTTTAACTTCTGATTTCTTAGGTAGGCTAGTCAACTACTTCAGATATAGTGGTAAAACCTCATATACACAGTTTTTTCATTGTTCTGGCTATAAGCATACATATAAAGAAACTAACACTTTTAAATCAGACCATTTTTTAAATAAAATACATATCTCAAACATATTTCTTGGAAGCTGAAAACTCCTCCTTCTCCTACTTGCTAAATTTTCAAGATTTGGTGTTTCTCAAGGAATAGAAATTTTGCTTTTGAAGGAACTGAAATAAATCACTTTATTAGAAGTTAGTAAGCATCTTGGGAAGAGAATGAGTCCCAGCATCATATTTTCCTTAACGAACACCCCCAAATAATTCATATATTCTGGTATTATCATAAAAGGATGAGAAAGAGAAAAGAGAGTAAAGAGAAAGAAATATGAGTTTGCCTCTCTCCTCTGTGTTTTTAGGTAGATTTTAAGTAATATCTTTTTATAACTGAAGAACAGACAAGAGCAAAGAACTTCCTTCTCAAGGATACTGCGGCAAGTTTATTCAATCACTCATCATCCCACTCATGCATTCATTCATCCCGCCAGTCACTCACTCCCTTATTCATTGATCCATTCTTTCAAGAGAGGAGGCTGCATCTTTTCTCTTGAAGAAAATGTCATGCTGTTACAGCATAGTTTTGATAGCAAACAATTTCAATCTCTGATTGGGGCCAGTGCTTCATGAGCAGATTTTTCTGATTCCTATAACCCTGTTCCAATAGCTTGGGGACAGTTGGGCAATACTTTTTCTTTTTTGTTTCCATAAACAATTTTACCCAGAACATCACAGCAAATCCTAATAACAATGTGCAGAGAGGCAATGAGTAAGCTGAGGAAAAAGGGCTGGCCCAGGAGTCAGGAGACCTTTGGTTCAGTCCCTCTCCATTAATTCAAAGTCTTCAGATACTCAGATGCCAAAGTAGAGTCCATAATGGTTTCTTCTGGAACCCCTTTGGTTTGTTTTCCTCTTCCCTAAAGTACTGTCTTCTGGAATGAGCTATATCTAAAGAATAGTGACATTTAGAGATATAGCAGCACACTTTCTCTAGAACAAATGAAAGAAACAAGGTCTGTTTCAAAAATGTTTTATCTGGAAGTCATATGGGAGCATTATAGAAATGTGACATTGATTTAGGTGGGTTTCCTAAGAGCAGAGCAAGTGGGTGCTCTTAAGTGAAACCTGTAAGGAAATGAGGGAAGCAGGATAGAGCAGGGGGAGAAGCTAAGCAAGGATGCTCTCCAAGGTGTGAGTCTAGCCTCAGCCTTATCCCTTGGGGAGCTAAGAAGCAGATATGGTACTATCAAGTGATCCCTCTTTATAGTAAGAGGGCTGGTCTTTTGTACCTTATGTCAATCATTCATTTGCTGTTGACTGCCCCTAGAAGAAGGGAATATTCTCCAAGGAATTTCTAGTCAAGCTAGTTCCCTGCTATTAAAAAGTAATTCTAGGGCATTCTAAAGTTGCTTTTTTTAAATAAAATCAATACAGAAATGTTTTTAAATTTGAAAAACCTTGATTTTGGATATAAAATGGAAGTTTCCCTTCTTTTTCCATTTCTGGCATATCTAAAATTATAGAAATGAAAGCAATGTTTTAACATCATATTCTAAAACTTTTTAAGTAACTCTCTGAACTCTCATAAATTCAAATTCAATGTGGCAAGCAATGACAGATATTTTCACCCATGATATATGCACTCTCTTATAAACGAAAAAAATACTCATTTACTGATTAAGGTAAAAGTAAAGATTAGTTGAAATAATGAATATCTTCAAAGTAAAATATATTAATAAATTGACTATTCCTTTAATTCATGAAGTTTTTATTCAGTAAGTTAAAGTAGGAAGAATGGATTATGATGTCCCTTTTTGATGTTTTGTGCTAATTGATTTCATTACTTTTAAGAGTACTGGTCCTTATTTTAGCACAGAGTTTGTTAATGTCTTTACTGATGGGGTATGATAATAATCTTTACTTAGAACTATACAATTGTGATTTATAATACCTAATATTCGGTTAATTATTAATACAATGTTAAACTTAATTTTCATTTTATTTTTTAGAGAGAGATCGTGTGTGAGCGACGGAGGGGCAGAGGGAAAGAATCCCAAGCAGACTGCCTGCTGAGAGGGGAGCCTCACAAGGGGATAGATCTCAGGACCCTGAGATCATGACCTGAGCTGAAACTAAGAGTAGAACGCTTAACCGACAGAGCCATCCAGGGCCCCAAACTTCAATTCCATTTTAAAAGAAATAGTTAAATTACTAATGACTTAATATTATTTTGGATAAGGCTTTTACTATTTTTTGTTGATAGCAGAAGTCATTTGAATCAATTTTGAAAATGTAATTGCCATGTTTTATTTTCATGGTGATTCTAAATGTAATTATTAAAATATCATAAATATTTTAAAAATAATAATAATAATAGTAATCCTAGGGTAACCAACAGGCTCTATTAAGGATTTCATTAGGTCATCTTACAGTCCATTATAGGGGTAATAAAAAATATTATAGAAAAAATTATTCCTAGCTGATACGTGAGTTCTCTAGCTTGCTCTGAAAAGGATGACCTCTCAGCATCAACATCAACATAAAACTCTTGAGGACAATCCTGTGCCTAATTTACACAGTAAGTCCAGCATTCAGCAGAGTGTGATGCTAAGTGGACAACCTGGGAAATGATTTTACTCTTCCAGATACCATTTCTTCTTTTACAAAATATAAAACTCCTCCTAAGCTCCCTCTAATTTATCCATTAAAGCAAGTTGGCTTAAGATCTCAAATTGGCCTCTGAGGATGAAAATTTTGATCAAATTTGAAAACACAAAATGAACTTATAGGGCTGTAAATCTAATGTAAAATTTAGAAGTACAAATAGCAAACTTGAGAAAGGCTCCTTTGGCAAGATGATGTGAAGGTACTGGAAGCACAATCCATTTTCTCTTATCTTTTATCCTGAGCTAAATGAGGTGTCTATATTTCCATTACTAAGTTTTCTCTGAAAATATAATCCAAAGAAATATAAACTTAACACTTTATTAATTTTTAGCCAATTGGAAGATAGTAAACTAAGACATTCTTCATTGCTCCAGTCTTCAAATTACTTTATTATTCTTTGTTTGTTTGTTTGTTTGTTTTTATTGAAGTAGAGTTGAACACAGTTGAAGCATAGTTGTAACGCAATGTTACATTAGTTTCAGGTGTACAACACAGTGATTTGATAACTCTTTACATTCTGCTCTGCTCATCACAAGTGTAGCTACCATGGAGTCACCATGCTATTACATGGCTATGACTCTACTAATTGACTTTATTCCCTATGTTGTACCTTTCATCCTAGTGACTTATTTATTTTATAACTGGAAGCCTCCACCTCCCTGCCCTCTAGTAACCACCCATTTGTTCTCTGTATTTATAGGTCTGATTCTGCTTTTTTAATTTATTTGTTTTGGGTTTTTTTTTAGATCCCACATATATGTGAAATCATATGGCATTTGTTTCTTTCTCTGACTGACTTATTTCACTTAGCATTATACCCTCTAGGTCCATCCATGTTGTTGCAAATGACAAGATTTCTTTTTTTTTTTTTTTAAGATTTTATTTATTTATTTGAGAGAGAGTGAGAGTGAGTGAACATAAGCAGCACGGAAGCATCAGAGGGAGAGGGAGAAGCAGGCTCCCCGCTGAGCAAGGAGCCTGATGCGGAGCTCGATTCCAGGACCCGGGGATCATGACCTGAGCTGAAGGCAGACGCTTAACCAACTGAGCCACCCAGGTACCCTGCAAATGACAAGTTTTCATTCTTTTCCTCATTCTTTTTTTATGGCTGGGTAATATTCCATGTTATATATATTATGTATATAATATATATTGTATATATTGTATAATATATGTGTGTGTGTATCTTTCATATCTTCTTTATCCATTCATCTACCAATGGACACTGGGTTGTTCCATATCTTGGCAATTGTGAATAATGCTGCAATAGATATAGGGATGCATATATATTTTTGAATTAGTGTTTTTTTTGGTAAATACCCAGCAATGGAATTACTAGATTGTATGGTATTTCTATTTCTTTTCCAAGTGCTTTTTAAATTAAGCTGCATCATCACTAATTTTTGCTTTTTACATAGATATTAACTAGTTAAGAACTTACCTTCCAAAATCATATAGTATTAGTTCAAATCCCAGCTCTACCACCTACTATACCTGCAAGACATTAGGCCATGTACTTAACTGTTCTAGGATTAAGCACTATTATTAACTTATAGATAAAATTAAGAATAGTATCCATTTCAAGGAATTCTGAGGATTAAATAACAGACTGCTTAGAAGTACTATGTCTCTTGCACATAGTAAACATGAAATATTTTCTCTTTTACATGTTCTTACTCTTATACCTGTTATTATGATGCTCTTGGAATTTTTAAAAGCTAAATGCTGGGGCACCTGGGTGGCTCCGTTGTTAAGCGTCTGCCTTTGGCTCAGGTCATGATCCCAGGGTCCTGGGATTGAGCCCCGCATTAGGTCCCTGCTCGGCGGGGAGCCTGCTTCTCCCTCTCCCTCTCCCCCTGCTTGTGTTCCCTCTCTTGCTGTGTCTCTCTCTGTCAAATAAATAAATAAAATCTTAAAAAAATAAAAATAAAAAAAATAAAAGCTAAATGCTTTTCTTGCATCTTGTTATCAGTCAGTTTGGTCATTAAAACCCCAACTGCCTTGTCAGTGCTATATATTGATGGTATCAACCTCAGAGATTAGATGGTTATAATGAATTTTAGTTATTACTATAGATATTTTAATTTGCAATAATATTAATTAAAATGATGGTTGTAATTTTAATCATCATAAGCCATGAGCCTACTAAAGTCATTGTTCCTCTTAACATTTCATTGGTCTTCCTGTCCAATTACTGTATATACTATATCTTTGGCTTGAAAAGTTCTTGCTATATATCTCTACAAGACTAAATCCAGCTCATCTTGCCATGCCACATCAAATATAACTCTTTCACGAAAACTTCTCTGCTCATTCCCTCTAACAGGTTCTCTCCCTCATTTCATAAATAACTCTCATGTCATTTTTTTACTTTTAACTTTGTATATTCTAGTTAGGTACTGTATTAGTTTTCTCTTGGTATAGCAAATCCCCACAAATATGGTAGCTTAAAACAACACAAATTTATTATCTTATAGTTCTGTAGGTTAAAAGTCTGACATGGGTCTCATTGGGTTAAAATCAGGTTGTCAGCAGGGCTGTATTCTTTTCTGGAGGCTCTAAGAGAGAACACTACTCTTTGTCTGTTTTGTTTTCTAGAGACTCACATTCTTTGGCTTATGTCCCCATTCCTTCATTGTCAAAACCAGCAACAGTGGGTCAAGTCCTTCTCATAGCACTTCACTCTGATCTTTTCTTTTGCCTTCCCCTTCTGCCTTTAAGAACACTTGTAATTGCTTTGAACTAATACAGATAATCCAGGATAATCCCCCTATTTAAGGTCATCTGATTAGAAACTTTAACTTTCCTTTGTCACTTAACATAATATCTTCATAGCTTCTGGGGACATCTTTGGGGGGCCTACCAGAGTCATAAACAGAAGAGATATATCCTTATAATTATTAAATTTGTAATCTAGTTGGGTGAGAGAGAGATACAGGTAAGGCAAGTAAACAACTAGTCAAAAGAATGACTATAAGTAATGATGATACTTGTAAAAGAAATAAATCAGATAAACTGTTAAGACATTAAAAGTGAGGGTGTATAGATAGGCAGGGTAGATATCACTAAAGAGGTGACATTAAAAAATGAGATACAAAAGAGATGATTGGTGTTCATGTGAATAGCACACAAGGTAAAAACAGTAAAGGCTGAGAAATGGGAATGAAGAATAGCTTTCCAGACTGTAGGCACTACACTACAAAGTTCAAAAGGCAAAAAGAGAAGTTGGCTTATTTGATGAACCACAGAGAGCCCACAGAGTTGCAGTATAATGGGCTTGGGGGAGGGTAGAAGGTGATAATCTTGGAATAGTGACCAGGGTCATATCACTTTGATAAGAACCTGGCTTTTATTGGAAAGGCCATGGAAAGTTGGTAACAGATTTAAAACAAAGGGTTATTGTTATCTATTTTGTACTTTTAAGAAGATCTGACTCTTTTGTGAAGACTAGATTGGAAAGAGCCAAGAATGGGAGTGGGATGATGATGGAGACATCTATAAAAGTCAAGCCATTAATTGTTAACTTTTTTTTTTTTTAGTAGAATATACCAAGTATTATCAAGGTTGTGGAGGAACTAGAACCCTCATACGCTACTAGGAATGTAACTAGGTCAACTGAACACTACTGGTAGAAGAATGCTTGGCAATATCTACTAAAGCTGAGCATGTGCATATTCTATGACCAAGCAATTCCACTCCTAGGTGTAACAGAAACAATTTCCAGTAGAAATGAGTACATGTGTTCACCTAAAGATATGTTCTAGAACTGTGCTATCCAATATGGTAGCCACTATTCAAATGGGATTATTTAAATTTAAATTAATTAAAATTAGCTAAAATTAAAAGTTTATTTCTTCCAGACCCACTAGCCACATTTCAAGAGTTCAATAGCCAAAGGTAGCTAGTGGCTACTATATTAGTGCAGATATAAAACATTTCTATCATTGTAGGAAGTTCTATTGGACTGTGGTATGCTAGAATGTTCACAGTGGCACTGTTAGTAATGGGCAAAAGTTGGAAACTACCTACATGTGTGTCAACATTAAAATGGAAAAATAAATTGTGACATGTTCACACAAAAGGATACTATGCAACAATGATAATTAATAATCTATATCTCCAGGGAATAGTATGGGTGAATCTTATAAACATTTTTGGGTAAAACGTCAGACATTAAAGAGTACAGCCTAAAAGATCCCACTTATGTAATGCACAAAAAAGATAAAGCTCATCTATTGTGTTAATTTTAGGACAGTGGTTATCATTAGTGGGTACAAAGGTGGTGACTAGGAGAGATCATGAGGGGTCATTTGGAGGGCTGGTAACACGTTGCTTCTTGTGGGTATTGCTTGCAATGACTGTATTCAGTTTGTGAAAATTTATCAAGCTATTAATTTATAATATGCAGTTTTCTGTAGATGTATTATGCTTTAAATAAAATAATTTTTAAAAAGTTAACCCTAACATAACTTTTAATGTGAATTAAAAATGTAAATATTAATTTCTTCTTTATTGCTAGAAAGGGTAAGGTATTTAATTTCTTGATTTAAGCAAGAAAACACAATGGATTCCTCCAGGTACCACACTTTACTAAGCTGTTCTTTTTCACTTTTTCAAATAGGGCATGCAAGGTGCCTAGGTGACACTGGAGGATTTAAGAGTATTTCTTACCACCAACCCCACCATCCCACACCAGAAGACACCTCGAGTGAAATACGGCAGCCATGACACCATCACAGATAGACAGGAAGGGTGGTATAAATGGAGGCCCACTAAGGTAGCATAGTTTGCCCAATGTCACATAGCAAATCAGTAATGGGAAATCCAATCCAATCCATATCTTCTCTATGCAGTCTCTCCAGTATATTGCATCACCTTTCTACTCTGAGTTTTTGGCCCCAAAGCCAATAATTTATGGCATAAATTGCCATTGGATACAATGAAAAATGCAGACACATCAAATAGAGAGTGGAGTGTTGGAGAGAAACTCAATCTAAAGCCAAAATTAATCGAAGTGTCTCAGAATCTGACATTGCTAGAAGAAACATTACTGTGACTCTCAATTTATTCCACCAAGAAAGCGCAGTGTAATATGTTTTAATGCACTTTCTGTAGGTCTGCAATGCAAGTTTGATTTGTTTTTCCCAGAAGCAATTTACTTTTAAATTCCAAAGCCTAAGACGTCATTGAAGAATGTTTTGGACTACTTAATCATGGCAACAGGGATTAAGCTGAGAAACTGGCAGGAATGGTTTGTTTAAAATTAGGCATTCACTAGTCTGAAGGAAAGGAGGAATAAAACTCTCAAATACTTGCAGTCACATACTCAGACTTAGGAAGTGGCAAATGGCACAGAATGCTCTGATGAATGATGTGTGTCTGAGCAAATGTGCAGAAGAGAAGAGCACCTACTGGCCTGATAAAATACACACAAGAAAGCCTTAAGCCCAGTGATTTAAGGATTATCTCCCTTGTGTAGTGTGTAAAATGACAGTCATATATTTGGGTTTGAATTAATGACTCATGAATTAAAATGTAATGGGGAAATAATGTTCCCTAGAAGCCAAGTAACAGTTGAATTTTGAGAAGAACAGCCAGGCATAGTCCACTCTTGATTACTTATTTCAGGTTTCTATTTCCTAAGGACAATAAAAAGGGATACACTTTCCACCAAAAGTCTGATGTGTCCTGAAGCAAAGAAAAAGGAAAAAAAAAGCAAGAACTTCATGATAAATGAAAACATCCCTAGTTATTTTTGATTCTATGGTTCTGATATCAAAATCTCAGAATGAGACTTAGTTGTTAGCCTACTTTTTAGTGTCTCTAAATTACAAAATGTTCTTATTGTTCAGACTTTCTCTTGAAATCGTTCTCTATTTTCCAGCGAATAATTCTGTAGGAAGCTGTCCTGATATTCTGGCTCTACTATATATATATATATATATAAAGTTGTAGTCTCTAATAGGTAGTTTGCTTATCATGTAATAATGAAAACATGAGCTAGTTGAAAGCAGAAACGGTGCTTAAATTTATGTGCATGGCTTATTAAGTCTCTGTTTGTTAGCTTTGCTTTATGTACTTGGGCATTGAGTAATTGTTGTCCTGGCATGTGTTGGGGTCAATGTAAACAACACTGATTACTTTCCAATAGCTCTGCAGACCATTTCTAGGTATAGAAACAAACCCGAAAAACAGATTGAAATAACCAGAGCTTACACAAGAATTCATGGTTATGAACTAAAAATACAACATTCAAGGACAACTAAATATAGTAAAAGTTATAGAAAATGAATCAATAAACTTTTCATAGTCTAAGCAAAATTTTAGAAAAATAAGAGAAAAATCAAGTTGTGCCTAGATGCTTGTATTTCATGAAAGCTTTCTCTGAAAACACCTATCCATCTATCCATCAAAAGTAGCAATATACTTGGCTGTTTAGATAATGGATTTTATTTTGGTAGAAAAACCATAAGGGAATAGATGAACGTACACTTTGCATTTGTATTTCTATAGGAAGCCAATCTATGCTAATCATAAAGCACCACGAGTCTAGGCACTGGATGTCCCTGGAAGAGGACTGAAGAATCTCATAAGAGAGTTAGTTGAAGGGAGAGTACTCTTTATTGTGTATTCTCTCATACTCTTGGAATTTTGTAGTATCACATTGCATTGATTATTCTAGAAAGTCACCTTCCACTCTCTATCCAGTGGTAGTTTATCTGAATTATAGGCAAAGAACCCAACATGATTTAATCTTGCTGATCAAAACCTAATTGGTGATAGAAAGAGTCTTAGGTAAAAAGAGAAAACTTGTATTCTGTTTTTATGAATAACTAAATCTTGAATAAATGCTATCTTTTCAATTAGCTGGTTTGAACACAAGAGGAAACATAAAATTAGTTAGGCAAAAATAAAATGGTACTTGATTGAACCACTGCAAAAATTATCATGGAAATTATTAAAGTTCTACTGCAGGAAAGGTCTGTGTTTTTTCAGCCAGAAAGGATTCAAATTTCTATGTTTAAAAATAAAGCTTTTGTGTTCTCATAACACAACAATTAAATATACAAATCAGTGTTTAAATTAGCCATTTTCATTACCTAATACTTAACATTAACCTTTACTTAAAATATGAGGAGTAGGGAAAAAGAATTTGATTCTTTGAATCTGTCCAGATTCACCCAGAGAAGTTCACTGACCTCAGCTGTCCCTGATTTTCATCTACTAGCACATGTCTTTTGAGCTGCTAACTTAGACACACAGAGTGTGATAAGTATTCTGAATACCAATGCAGTACAGCTGAGAATCTTTTGCACATATACACAGGGAAAGAAGTTGAAGAATGATCATGGCAATATTGCTGACAACAGTGGAAAACTGCAAAAAAATACCCATCATTAAAAGACAAGATAAACAATTTTACATTGCATATTAAATGAATGAATGAGATCCACACGTACAAATACAAATCTCAAAACCTTGATGTTCAATTAAAAAAAGAATGCCAAAATATATTTTGATGCTATTCAAAAATTTAAAAAAACATGCTGGCTAATACTACATATCGAGTTGACCAATTCTGGCCTGGGGCCCAAATCTGGGCTGACACCTCTTCATGAGATAAAGTTTTATTGGAACAGGGTTACCTCCAATCATTTACACTTTGTCTATGGGAAGAGGTGAGAAGGTACAACAGATAATTTTTGGCCCCGAAAGCCTAAAATACTTACTATTGAGGCTTTAAATAAGAGTTTGCTGACTCCTGCTCTCCACGACTCTAGGGATGTGGTGAAGGGAAACAATCTGTGAGGGCAAGATGCTCACTACTTCAGGAGAGAGGACAGTTGCCCCTGGAGAAGGAAACAGGGCTAGAACACTTGATGTTTGACTGAACACTGTCAATCCAGAAAGAGAGTACAAATCTCTGATATCTTTTTTTATCTTGTTGGGTGACAATGGAATGCATTTCCTTTTTTATTTTACTAAAATTTCCTGCTTTGGGAAAATTATGTTTCAGATTACTTAAAACAATCTTAATTTAAACTCCACTATGTCACATTCTCGTTATATAGGTTTTCGATAGTAAAATTCAAAACTCATGCTTTTAAGAAAGGCAAAGGTAGCTACTATGGAGAAAATACTATTTTTTGAACTGGTAATTTAAACAACTAATTTAGGCTTACTCAGCATGAGGGAAAATAAGGGAGCCTATCATGTTTTCAGAGGATGTCAAGTAAATAAAAGGCATCCTGATAATTATTTTACTAATCATATCTGGATGTCTGAAGAAATTAATCAATATTTATGGAATGGCTGATTGATTGCAACATAATAAATAGTGATTTGTTTATCCCAACACAATCTTTGTGAAGAAAATCAAACAAGTTGAATTTTATTCACACTTTTCAAAACATCTATGTTTACAGATTGTCATCATCAACAACAAAACTCTTATAAGTGCATGGTTGATATCAAAATGCAAGTCTGGATCACTGAGAAATTCTAGCAGCAGCATTTAAGTGGTATCTAAGGTCAACTAGAAAAATAAAAAAATTAGTAAGAGAACACTCACAGAAAAAAGGCAGATGTGAACAAAAGATATGAAAAAAACTCACAGTTAGGAAAAAATTAAAATGAGGATTCTATTTTACCCATTAAGTGAGCACAACTTTTAAGTGGTAATTTAAGGAAGGGATAGAAAAATCCTACTGTATATAGTTGGTGGAGGAGAAGATTCATATAACTTCTCTGGGAGGTAATTTAGTAGTTACTGACTTAAGTTTTTCATGAAAAATAACGGAACTTGAATCTTAAATGAGGTTTTCATTATAGGACAGTAGAACATCTAATGTGAGAGTGATTAATTATATATCTTTCTCACTCTTCATATCCATTTACATATCTCTATATAGGTAAACCTAAATCAGAAGGTTGCTAAAACCATGCACCTAGTATTAAGGAAAACTTTCTGTAAAAAGATCTAATCTGACACTGAGTATGACATACATCAGGTGTGCAATAAATCTTCACTACATGGATGAATAGAGGAATGGGTAGATGGGTGTGTGGGTCGTTCAGTAACATATTGGCCCTAAGAGCAGCACTGAAGTAGATTACTGAATCTACAATGAATGATTCCATTTCTTTTCAAAAATTATTTCAATTAGTTTATACTCTTTCCCCATTGGCCCATATAGACACACTTCTTACCAGGAATATCATCTTCCAAAATGGAAGACGACATTGTATTAATAAACCCACTTTTCTGTATTAAGTATGCTGACCAAAAGCATTTCCTGTTCCTGATGTTTTCTTTCCCAAATGCATAGTGACTTCTACTTTCAGATTCAATCAAAAGTAATAAAAATTTAAGGGAACACACAATTGCTAAATTCAATTTGTGTCTTTCAAAATATGCTTTTTAAAAATTTAGAAATGCAACACATTTTAATTAAAAAATAAAGAGTAATAAAAGATAACTAACAAAACAGAGATGTTTGATATCTGCTTTATTTTCCATTTATCAGTTTTTTTAATCTATATACCTATTTAGGTGCCAACTGGGGCCAAACATGACTTATGTACTCTATGTCAACTATTATGGCTCATAAAAGTTTTTGGGTATAAAAATGACTTTTTTAAATGTTCATCTTTTGGTAAAAAATAAAAAGCACTGTAAATTATGAGCATTTGTAATAATATCTTTGTATTAAATTGTTTCCAATCACTGCAAGAACCTTTGATTTCTGGGTTTGGCTGTGTTAAACTTCAACAAAGCAAACAACCGTCAAAGGAATGCTTAGAAGTTGTGCCAATTAACAAAAATATGTTGATTTTATATCCAAGTGATAATCACAGCAGAGGCTTGCTGAAATGTTCACCAACATCTGTGTTCTCTTTTTCTTGGGCATACAAACAGATTACATTTCCCTGCTCTTCTGTGTTTAGAAGATTGGGTCATATGATGGATTTCTGTCCAAAGAAATGTGTGAGGGAGGATGTATATGGCTTGCTACTCAGACAACCTTCCATGCTTTCTCTATTCCTTTGCCTGCTAACTGGAAAGAAGGGGATCCAGAGGAGGACTCAGAGGCCCTAAAAATGACCAAGCTATATGATGGAAAAGGCCTGGATTCCTGAATGTGGGCATGTACCTCATACCCTGACCATATGGACCATGACATGGTTAAAAATTCACTTTTACTGAGTTATGGCAGGGAACCAATAGTAGCCACGGTAATGCTAATGCATGATATCTCATTTAATGCTCACAACTCTCTGTCTTTAATTTTAATTCTAACCCTATTATAACCAAGAACAAACTCAGGCTTTGAGGGATTAAATTAATTGCCTTCAGGTTCTCGCCAGATGTCACTTAAGTCTGTACTTGTAAACATAACAGTGTATTGTTTCCAAGGAGAAATGTGGAGGATAAGAGGAAGAAGAAGAAGATATGCTTCTGGTTTGGAGTGTTTAACAATGCAAAGAGCCTACAAATAATGGTAGTTGCGGGGTACCTGAAGCAGGTGATTTCAGGGCTTGGGTATGTGTGGGAAAGAGAATGCAGGTAGGAGGCTCTGGAACCGAGAATTACCCCATGTGACCAGACGGATGCTTGTTCCTGCATCTAAAGTAAAGTGATGTGACAATTAAATCTGCCCTAAGCTTGTGCTGCAGTTGGGGAGGGGAGAGCACACCCCCCCCCCCAGCAAATGGCTAGGGAGATGGGAAATGCACATGAACAGGCTTCTCATCAACTGTGCCTGGGTGATGTTTTGCGCCAATGCGGGAGTTGATTGAGATACTACTGCTCCTGATGTCTTTTTCCAAACATCAGTTCTCACAATGAGAATATATATATATATTCTGGGACCATGCAAATAGTAAGAGCAATGAAAAAAAGACAAAGAGCTTTTAGGGTCATGAATAACACTGGACCAAACTCTCAAGTGCACCCAGTCCCAAGAAGTTATTTTAATCTGGTTCATTTGGGAAGCATCAAAGCTTAAGTGTTCTTTTGGAAGGAATTTCTAATGATGGAAAGATCCTGAAACGTTCATCTCTATGTTCATGTGTAAAATAATGAATATCTCTGAAACTATTCCACTTTTAAATTTCCTATCAACTGGAGAGACAAATGAGCATATCTGTCTATATGTTAGATGCATTTACTCTATGACCCTGTAATTCCAGTTATCAAAATAGAAAAAAAATATATCATCATGTTTCTGTAAAGATATTCTTTGAAGTATAGTTTCCACTTTTAGGGGTGTTATAGGATTTAAATGATATGATACATATAAATAACTCGGGCTTTCAATAAATGGAAGTTTTTAAAATATAAATTTTTAGGGGCGCCTGGGTGGCTCAGTCGTTAAATGTCTGCCTTCAGCTCAGGTCATGATCCCAGGGTCCTGGGATCGAGCCCCGCATCGGGCTCCCTGCTCGGTGGGAAGCCTGCTTCCCCCCTCCCCCTCCCCCTGCTTGTGTTCTCTCTCGCTGTGTCTCTCTCTGTCAAATAAATAAAATCTTTAAAAAAAAAATAAAATATAAATTTTTACTGTTTTCATTAGGGTAAAAATAGAGAGATGGTCAAGTAAATTATAGTGTATCCATGCAACTGAATACTATGAAACTATTCAAAAGAATGAGTTGGATCTATATTACATATTGTCAGTCAAATTTCACATTGCCAAAAATATTTATGATGAATTTCTATTTATAGTGCTTAATTTGGCATAGAAAAATGGTTGGACATATAGTTTACTCCATATACTTTTGAGTATTTTAATTTCTTACAGCGAGAATTATATAAATGAAAGATAATTTTTAAAACTATAATGTTAAAATTTTTTAAACTATAACATTAGAACTGCCTTGTTTCCAAGACCCTAAGCTCATCTTGTCTTAACTAGGCATACCTAATTTCCAAACAGCCACTTGGGTTTTTCAAGGAATACTCATTTTGAGGCCTTATTTTCTGCAAGAAGGAGCACATAACAAAGAACTGAGTATTAATATCTGTCTTCCTAAACTAACATTAGTTATTTCTAAGTTCTTACAGTTCACTAGAAACTGCTCCACAAAATATGGAAAATAAGATATCAACTCTGAATCTCTCTATAGCACAACATGGTTTTCGGAGGGACCAATGCTTTCTAGAAAGTCCTAATTCATGCGTTTTTTGGGCTGTTGTGCCAAGAATCCTATAAAAATACTATTTTTAATAACATGAATAAAGTTTTTCAGAGTTAGTTGTAACATATTCACTACATTTTAAATTAGGCATCTAGTTCTCAGGCATAATATAAATATATATTAAGCTTAAAGAATGACTTCAGTAAATTTATCCTAAGCAAATAATAGCATTATTCATAATATTGAAAACTAGAAACACTACTAATGTCCAATAAGAGGGGATTAGTTAGATATTATGGCAAATGGAACCATTAAGTGACATATTAATATGTAAAGGAGTTCATGATATATTACCTCAAGAAAATAGCAGGTGCTACAATATATAGCATATAAAACCATTTATATATCTCTATATATGCATATGTCTGTACATATGGGAAAAATATTCATTATCAAAGAAACAAACTTGGAAAAATATACACACAAAAAATAAGTAATATGTTTCAATAGGGAGAATTTGTTTTATTACTTAGGTGTATTTCTACTGGTTTCTAAAATAAATAATTAACATGCTATAAAAATCAAAAGTAATAAAAAATAAGTCCTTGTATGTCATGAATCTGTAGTTTGGGAGGAAAAAAGCTTTCAGGAATGGTAAGAGAAATGTTATTTTGCTTATTTTAATTCTTATTATTGTCTTATCTGAGAATAAAAAGTTATAAACACACACACACATACACACATACATATATAAATGTGTGTTTTTATGTTTATCTGAAATTTCACCTGGAAGACTTGTGAAATGCCAAACAGTTGCAAAATAGTTTGAATATTTCAACCATTTACTTAAATAGAAATAACCTACTATGACATGTAAATATCTAATGCTTCCTGGGCAACACAAAGAAAGTCTAGAATAAGCTTAATATTAAGTTAGGAATAAAAGAATTATAACTGAGATACAGAGAATGTTAAACCAAAAGAGATCACCTATCTCTAATTAGACCTTACTTACCATGCCTCTTGACTTATCCATCCAAATCACCTTGCCAAGATTACTATCTTTATAAGGAAACATTGAGTTAATTATCATCAGGATTAAAAGAATCATTTCTATTAACTAAGTGTACACTATAATCCAGGAACTATGCTATCTCTTTACATCTTTAACCATAATGGCTTATTGACTCTTTTAAAGAAATTTAAAATGGTATTTCCTGGGTAAGAACACAAGCAAATCCCGTAATACATTATGTTAATGTAAAATGAAATAAAACAAAATCTGAAAATGTCTAATCAATGGAAGAAACACTGAAGAACTAACATGGGTGTGGTAACAGGGATGGAATCATTATATTAAACAGATGTTGCCTATGCACTTTTTCTCCCTCCAAAATTCCTGAGATGAATATTCTTTTCTTCATTTACTAGAAAGCATTTCAGCTTAGCATTGTTGTTTTCACAGGAAATAGCAATCCATTGTATTAATCATCACAATCATCAAACTTGAAAGAGGACTGTCCAGAAAGTGGACACTCTCCCAACCCCTAAAAAATATGTGACAAGTTAGGAACACTCTGGGAAAAACAAAAGATGTCAGCTCTGAAGTAAGCTGCTTCCCATTGCCTTTTATTAAAAACAAAACAAAACAAAACCTTAATCAATCACATATGAGATAAACTTTTAACTTGAGAAGTGAAAATTGGCCATAAGTATTGACATAGTTAAAGACCCATTACTAGTAATAAATCAATGCTTTATTGTCGTATCCTAGGATAAAAAGTTAGGCACACACGTGCACATACAAATGTTAAGCGCCTATAACACACACACACACACACACACACACACAGTGTGTCTATGTAGATAAATGAAACAAATCTAACATCTAGGTATTTTTAAAAGTTATTCTTATTATTGATTTTTATTATTATTACTGATACAATAATAATAAGAATGCTAAAATAGGGGCACCTGGGTGGCTCAGTCGTTAAGCGTCTGCCTTCAGCTCAGGTCCTGATCCTGGGATCCTGGGATTGAGCCCTGCATCGGGCTCCCTGCTCAGCAGGAAGCCTGCTTCTCCCTCTCCCACTCCCCCTGCTTGTGTTCCCTTTCTCCCTGTGTCTCTCTCTGTCAAATAAATACATAAAATCTTAAAAAAAAAATGCTAAAATAATGAGAATAAAATTATCTAATGCCAAAGACAAAATCTATATTTAAAAAAGAATTTAAATATGTAGTTCAATACTTTCTAAAACTGTACATTTAATATTGTTTTATCTACCTTTCAAACACTGATTCCTCTGCCCATTTCCAAATTGGGGAAAAGAAGAAGAAAACTCATTATATTTAGTGTGTAGAAATGGAAATTTAAAGATTTCTGATACATCAACGCCATCATCATATGCTTATCTTTTTGTGGTGAAAACAAGAAAATTATCATGTGAAAAAAAATAGCTTAACTTATACCCCCATGACCCAAAAATATAATGATAAAATTAAGTTAGTAAATTTCTGAATAGTAACTGAATTTTTTTTTTTTTTTAAAGATTTTATTTATTTGACAGAGAGAGACACAGAGAGAGGGGGAACACAAGCAGGGGGAGTGGGAGAGGGAGAAGCAGGCTTCCTGTGGAGCAGGGAGCCCGATGCGGGGCTCGATCCCAGGGCCCTGGGATCATGACCTGAGCCGAAGGCAGACGCTTAACGACTGAGCCACCCAGGTGCCCCAGTAACTGAATTTTTTTAAAAAGGATTTTTAGGGGCACCTGGGTGGTGCAGTCAGTTGAGCATCTGATTCTTGGTTTGGCTCAGGTCAGCATCTCAGGGTCATGATCTTAGGGTCTTGAGATTGAGTCCTGCCCCGCTAAACCCCCCCACCCCCACCTCCAGGCTCCAGGCTCAGTGGGGAGTCTGCTTGAGATTCTCTCTCTCCCTCTCCCTCTGCCCCTCCCTGCTTCCTTCCCTCCCCCGCTCCTAAGCATGGGCATTCTCTCTCTCTCTCTTTAAAGTAAATAAAATATATATAAAAGGATTTTTAAGTAAATTTCTCATTTCTTTCATTGTTTCACCAACAAAATTTTGGCTTTTCTTTTCATTCTTTTCTTTCTTTCTTTCTTTCTTTCTTTCTTTCTTTCTTTCTTTCTTTCTTTCTGTATTATTCTCAACTTCTGAAGTCTGAGATAGTGACAAATAATTATTTTCTGACCCTTAAGTTTTATTTTATTTTCTCCATTGACTATTAGGAAATAAAAGTAAATCAATAAATAAAAGTAAATCACTAATTAGGTCTTTGAATCACTCCACAGTTAAGGAAAACTAAGAGGAATCCAATTTAGGTTCTTTTCTCTCACTCTAACAAATCACATTTGAGATCAACATTTCCTCATGACCACTGAATTAATGTCCTTAATTGAACAGAATTCAGCAGGAATTCTTAATATACCTTTTTTTTTTTTTTTTTTTTTGTGAGTCACTCAGAGTTTATGGTTTCATCTGGCCCAAGAATACACCTTTGGGGGCCTCTTAATATACCTTTTAAATAGAGTCCTAACTTCATTAAAATACTAGAATTGCTATTGTCATTTACCAATCCTTCCTGTTTCTCAGACTTTTTATATTCTTTCCTCCCTTTACGATTTAATTCTTCTCAAAATGGCAGAACAGGGCTAAGTGACAGTCAAGCGGGTAATAGGATAAGCCACACTGTGATGTCTTATTATAAGAATTGGGGTCGATCAGATATTAACTTATTTAACCCATTCTTATAGTGATGTGGGATTAGGGGATCAGTCTTGTATACTTGGGGGCTTTATTGAATAGCTGGTCGAGAGACCTGCTCCGGATATTGTGAAAAATTCTTCCCTGCAGGAGGGAAATGAATGTGTTACACCATAACTTCAGTAATGCATTCTATTTTACCGTCTGTGATTCAAATTGCAAAATCCTTTGGCATTTTCCTTTTCATTTGTCACTTGGCTTTAGAAGGCAAGAGATTTCCTGAAGCACATTCCACTGCACGGTTGACAATATCAATTCTACATTAGATACATTAGCAGGCAAAAAGAAAGAGAGAAGAAACCAAATTGGGTATAAATAATTAAATTTGTAAAAGGTCAGTGAGCAAGTAGCAGGAAGGAGGAAGGCTGAGGAAGTTATGGGGCTTTGATGCTCAGCCACAGAGGTATTAAAATATGAATATTATCTGCTGACATAGCTAACAAAAGTAATGAACAACAAAAATGGCCCGACTCGCCACTGAAGATCCTGGAGCATGGTGATAACCAAGTGATGACCTGTTATTTGTGTTTTAAAGGGGAAGAAAAAGTTAAGTGACACAAACCATGCATTCCTATGCTCTACAGGAAAGCAGTATTGGAACATCTAAACCATCCACATTGTAAAATAAAATCAACGTGGTATGTGGGTTATAACAGCTTTGACTCAAATTTTAGTGGCACTAATTTGGAAAAAGTGCATTTGGTTTTACATAAACAAAAACCGAATATTAGAATTAAAATGTAGGGGAGAGGAAAAAAAGGAATAGAATTTGAAAACGGGAAACTATTATTTTTCCCATTGCCAAAACTAACATATTTAGATAGCTCATGCGCACGCATGCGCACACGTACGTGTGTGTACATTCACACAGTATTTTATTTCTACAGTGAGACTGAGCTACTGCTGGTGATCGACTGTTTGCTTCACATCAACAACATGCTGTGGACCATCTTTCCAAGCTGTCACATTGCCATTTCATTCTTTTTTTTTTTTTTTTTTACCTCTACTTGTCGGCATAGTACTTCATTATACATTGTAAATTTTTAAAAAAACATTTAAAAATCACTTTTTTTATTGAGAGACATCTGAGTTGCATTGCCAGGTTTTTATATTGCTAACAATGTTGCAATGAATGTCTTCGTACAAATACAAGTATCTGTATGCATATATGCTATTATTTCTGTGGGACAGAGCCCTATACATAAGATTGTAGGGTCAATAAGTTGTACATGTTTTAACTTTTATTTTTTTATTTTATTTTATTTTTTAAAGATTTTATTTATTTATTTGACAGAGAGAGAACATAAGTAGGCAGAGAAGCAGGCAGAGGGAGAGGGAGAAGCAGGCTCCCCGCAGAGCAGGGAGCCCGATGCGGGACTCGATCCCAGGACCCTGGGATCATGACCTGAGCTGAAGGCAGCCGCTTAACCGACTGAGCCACGCAGGCGCCCTGTACATGTTTTAACTTTTAATACACAGTGCAAAATCACCCTCCAATAAGATTTTATGTCTGGCAGAGATCATATAAAATATTTTATTTCATTTAATTTTGTTTATTAGTGTATTAGCATCCCTGCTTCATTCTGGGAAGGATTTGGGAAAGCTTAGAAGCTAGATTTATGCGGAGTAGAAAAAGACAGTGGCTTAGTTAGTGAGGCAGTGACATTTTTGTCATGTTGCGTTATGAAAAAGCAGTCTTGATGCTGACAGTTTTATGTTTCTACTATTTTATCACAGGTGCTTGTAGGTTCCCCCCCCCCACACACACACACCCTTTGGACACTCTATAACACTACCCTCTTAAGGAAGTAAAACATGCCATTTATTTCTCTGCCTCTAAAGGTTTTCCTGCTTAATCGTCCATCTGCAAATTAAAGCATATATTTTCACACACACCCAATCTACAGCTGAATAATGCATCTAGTCAAAATTGATGGATTTTGACATTTGAAAATTAATACAGATGTTCAAGACTCAGATATGTACAAAATTGAAAAAAAAACCCACTTTAATTGCATTGCAAAAGAATCCAAACGCTTTATGCAAAATCAACTGCAAATACTTAACTTGTAAAAAGCAATAGGATTAAAAAGCATAGCTCCTTGATCAATATTCAGGACTTGCTGTAGAATGATCAGTAAGTGATAAAAGAAACAGAATTCATGATGTACCTGAATAAAGTGAGAGAGAATACACCATGGTCTAGAAATCTGACATTACCTTGTAATAATTATTAACAACACATGATAGACCAGGCTGGATTCTATAAACAGACCCAGTGAAGAAACTGAAGCTGTCATGATTTCTCTAGTCTTTCTTGCTCCTTAAAATGTCACATTTATTTGTGGACTCTGTGTTAAGTCTTTGACTGAGGGTGAGAATTACTGAAGCAGGTTTAAAAATCGGGCTGTCTTCCTTCATTATCCATGAAAGCTCTGCCAGGTGGTATGGTCAATGGGAAATGAAAAATAATCCTAAATTTGCTGGATAACTCTGCCACAAAATATCATACATTCTAAAACAGACTTTTGGATTATCTTTCACATTAGCCTACCTGCATCTATGTTCTTTTTCATCGACTTAGATTATCAAGAAGAGAACATGTGGATGGAGGGTTTCATCATCTGCCTGGTTTGAAACACTTGTACAGGGACAAGGTGATATCAAAATGACAGGAAATAAATGAAAAAATGAATTCTGCTCTTTTAAAATATGGTACTATTTCTTTCCTTGGGTTCTTTGTTAGCGGGTTCTGATTCTGTCTGTGAATTTCCAATTCTCTGTCTGAGAAGAGATATATGGCACATGAATCAAAGCTCTGGTTTTTAAAAATATATTATACTCTGGAATAAAAAAGAATGGGCTACTTCGCAAAGTCATTCCTACTCCTCATACATTTAGAACACAAATTAGTGCTGAAAACAGGTATTGGAGGGCAGTTAAAGTGAAAGGGAGAGAACTTTCATCCAACTTTGAATACATGTGAGGGAATAATAATCTCTTTGTATTTGCCCATTGTTAATATATTTAGAAATCCAACAATCCAGTCACAGAACAGATAGTACACAAAAAGGATTTAACACTACTAGTAGCTTCAGAATAGAGAATTAAGCTGATTCAGTATATATCCCTGGGAATTTCAGCAGAATCTGCAACACCACAAACACACACACACACACACACACACACACACACACACACACACACACACGAATACCACACACCTACCTCCACTAAATACCATACACACAAACACCACACACACACACACCCCACATGCACATCACACATATACTACACACACAAATCACACACGCACACACCACACAAACACCACACACACACACACACACACACGAACACCATACACACACACACACACCTACCACACACGGGTACACACGCAGTGGTCTTTGCCAAGAGAGCACTGTACACTGTAGTAAGATATGTTATTAATTAGACTAGATAAAGCAACTAGTATATTAATTTGTATATTAGAAGAAGACCATCACAGACTCATTTTGTCATTTCTTTAAGGCATAAAGAACCCTGATTTTCATTCCATGGTCTGAAAGAGAACAAACTGGCTTTTTCACAGGGAAGAAATCAGAAATAGAGACCTTCCATGAAAAAAAAATGGCCTATCTCCTAGTTTCTAGAAATAAATGTTAAGAAAAAGAATCATTATTAAAAAATAAAACTCAGAGTGTTAGAAGTACAGCCTTCGTATCCAAAGTTTTACTGTTTCTTAAGAGTAATAAAACAGTAGAACTGAATCTCAATTATTGGCATATGGTTTATCTAATTTGGAGAGTTTCTGTGATCGATCTTAAAACACATATAGCTTTCTATTTTACCATTAACTAAGCTCTGGGTTATCTTTGAATTACTTGGCATGCATTCAAAAAACATTAACCCAAATAGAATATAAGTCTATATACTGCAAAACTAATTATAAATCATTTGGGCCTGTTTTTCTCTGTTAATTTCCCTGATCAAGTAAAAAACAGATTCTAAGCCAATGGCTTCCAGACTGCTATCTATGTATGTATCTTTTCTGTCAGAATTTTCCTCTCAATTAGTTTTACATCAAATGTGAACACCACTAAATCTTTTTGAAAAGAAAAGACACATAAAAAAATTGTAGTCTTGGGGCGTCTGGGTGGCTCAGTCAGTTAAACTTCCGACTCTTAATTTTGGCTCAGGTCATGATCTCAGGGTAGTGAGACTGAGCCCCGCATGGGGCTCTGTGCTGAGCCTCTCTCTCCCTTTCCCTCCATCCCTCCCCCTGCTTGTGCTTTTGAGCTCTTTCTCTAAAATAAATAAATAAATAAATAAATAAATAAATAAATAAATAAAATCTTTAAAAAAAAAAAAAAACCTGTAGTCTTGCTTCTCTTTGAGAGTGGTGATAAAAAGACCAAGGTTTCTCAAATCTAACATAAAGTAATTTACATGCAACCTGGTGGTCCAGGGCAAATGAATTAACCAGGCATGGATAGATTTGGGTTACTTGGTCCCTCACGATTCTTATATGCTTCTGTAAAAAAAATCAGAAGTAGCTTAGAAAAAAATGCATATAAAGATAAAATAACTTACTGTTCACTCTTTATGTGTAAAAATACTGGCAAGTTAAATGTGATTCTACTTTTAATATTACTCATTTGATAATATTACAACAATTACCATTTCTTGAAAATATACTATGCCAGCAACTGACTCTCAAATGGCTTAAAAATATGTTCTTTGTTCTTTACTTGCAATTTCTCTGTAGTTTGAGATTGTCATATATATATATATATACATATGTATATATATATATGACAATTCTGGATCTATTCTAAGAAACACTACAGCCAATCAGTTTGCAAACTGTAAAGACTACATTAAGGTGATAGATGTTCCTATCCATTGTAGGTTTCATCTTCAACACTCTTTTGCCCACAAAATCCCTCTCAGTAGAAACCATTCACATACTACCATGATGAGAAGTGGGTGGAGGTAGAGTACTCTACGCTGCCATTAAAGATAATACTTTCTATTCATCCAGTACTTTTGCGTTTTTTTGTGAAGCATCTTCACAGCCATTATATGATTTCCATCTTAAAAATAAAATAAAACAAAAGCAAAATAAAGCAAACACCCAGGAAGTTGAGATTAAGAGCCACAGTCTTTCAAGTATGGTATGTACAACACAAATGAACCACAGTGGGTTCTCAAAATTATTTGGGTCCTGAGCTCCATTGCTGTTTTAATGTAAGATATGTTGAAGTTTTGGTTTTTTATTTGCCTTGAAATAAATAATGCTATCCTTTATTAGTGTGCTTATTAGTTTATGCCATTTTCTCAATAATAAGACTATAACACCCCATTTATTTATTTTGGTTATAGGTGAGGTGGGGGGAAAGGATTGAACAGGTGAGCAAATAAACAGTGGGATGTTAAGTGGATAGCTCCAGAGCATTTTTCCTCTGACAAAAGGGTCCCAGGGACTGGGAATGCTTGACAAATCCTGTATTGATTAAAATATTGTGATATGGAAAATATGTATGTTCCCCCAGTGTAATTTCTATAAAGTAAATGTCAACTAGCCATCATTAAAATATTTTTTTAATCTGACTTTACTTTTACTAAAAAATAGGCAATATTGAATATACACAAATTGTTCTGGCTCCTCAGAAAGTAATATTGCAGAGTCTTAAAATTGTATCATTATGACTACTTACTAATACAAAAATATGTATTGTAGTATACTTGTGGTTTATAACCCTTGAGATCTGATGATCTCATGCTATAGAGACTGTTTTTTTCAAATAAATAGGAATAGTGATGATTACCAAATATTGAGATAAAGTCTTCTGTAGAAAATATTTTATTTTTTGATTCTATATTATTGAAACTTTATTTGCCACTCTTAGAGGGAGATAGGTTTTTGTATTTTGTTTTGTTTCGTTTTTAATAAAAAATATTATTGAAAGTGTTGGGGAAGAAAAGTTCTCCTAGCCTTCTTGATTCTTTGGCTGGTCTAATAATCAAATCAACATAGGATGAAAATTTAACAAGAGAAAAACAAATTAATTATGTATGCATGGGCCCCTTAAGACTGAAAACCAAAGACAAGTCTGGCATTGAGGCTTCTATGTTATCCTGAGATAAGGAATACGGTAGGGATCTGGGGCGTCAAAGGGGATGAGGGTATTTCACAGGACAGTAAGAAGAGCAGATGTTTGGTGATTAGATGTTTGCCCTTCCATACAGGTAGGTCATTCAGGTAAAAGTTACCTCTAACAATAGTTCTCTCCTGAGCCAGGCCCCTACCTAAGTTCTTTTGTTTATTTATGCTTTTCTTTTTTAAAAGATTTATTTATTTATTTGGGGGGGGCAGAGAGGAAGGGAGAGAAAGAATCTCAAGCAGACTCCCCACAGAGCACAGAGCCCGAGGTGAGGCTGGATCTCACAACCCTGAGATCATGACCTGAGTTGAAATCAAGAGTCGGTTGCTTAACTGAATGAGCCGCCCAGGCAACCCCCTTATCTAGGTTCTTTTAGGTATTTAAGGGAGAAATAAGTTTTTCTTGAATCTGCTGAGTTTTGATTGCCTTCAGTTGAAAATAATCCACATGCCAAAGTGCCATATTTGGGGATCACATATTCTGTTCCCCCTCAAAAGCAAGTTCCTTGAAAGGGAAGCCTCAACACAGTGTCTTTAACTGCTGAACTCTGATTCTGTCCCTTCCTTTCCTTTTCTTAACATTTCTAGGCTTAACACATAACCAGATGGATAGGGAGGGAAAAAATGCTATAATGGCGAAAAGTATTATCCCTTCCTCCAAAACCATTCAGATCATCAGTTAACAGAGTTCAAAAGGATAGGCAGTGACTAAAACTGGAGATTTTTTCCTGCACTGCATGGGATGAGCTCACATTGATTAATTTTTGAGAAAAGTTAAAACTCATTAGTATTCTCTGTGTTGGCTTTGATTCCTAGATGTCATTCAGTATACCTGGTGCCATTTATTATGTGATGTGAGCAGAGGGAGCTAAAAGGGACATGCAGTGACTACAAATCTTGTTAAAACTGTTCATGAGGAACACAGGCTGTGGATAAAAGTATTAAACTATCCTGGATAACACTGTCCACATATTCAGTGATGTAACTAGAGTTCTCAATGGGCCCATTGGTGTGGAGATGCTGTTCCACCTTCCTTGTAGAGGTAAAGGGACAGAAGCAGCTAGTTACAAACCACAGACAGTAACAAAATTCCAGGGTCAGCTTTCTAACAACTTTTATTTTGGTTTCCATCAATGTAAATATCATATGTAAATGAGTGTAGCTCATTTTAATGAAGTGTATACTTTAAATGTATTAAAATGAATTATTCAAGGACACAGCAGGAAAGCAACAGATGTACCCATCTGAGGGGGGTCATGCTTAGTTTCACTTGATGAATGTTTGTTTTGTTGCTTTGAAAAATTAATGCAATGAAATATTTAAAATGAATAAGGAGGTTTTAAATTGACTTGGAGAAAAAGAGTCTTTCCTTTCGATTTTTTTTTTTTTTTTGATGTGCCATTGGCACTAAGTAGTATAGTATTAACATAGTTTGTCTTGATGTGCTAGGAAAGTTGCAGGGAATATTTATTAGGTGTAGATGTATGAGTACCCATTATACATTTAAAGACAAAGTTTGAAATGTGGAAAATTCAACCATATCCTGTCACTCAAATAACTCAAAAAAGTAAGTCTTGACAGTTTGGAAACTGGTTATTCGGTTGAGAAAGATAGAGGATTATAAGATATTTGAATGGCTTCAACCATCTGTGCTTGAAATTTCTTCAGTGATCTTCTAATCTTGGGACATAGTTTAGCATTAAGTCAACTCCATTTATAGATAGTTGAAAGGCATTCACCATTATTTCCTTAATGGGGATTGGCTGCTCTCATTGGTAAATCAATGGCATTTCTTAGGGGGAAAAAAAAATGCCTGTGAAATATTTGCAAAAGACTTAAAGAAGCTAGAGAGAAAGAAAATAACAGGGTCCCCAGCTTTAAGGATCATACCATCCAATGTGATTAAAAAAGAAAAACAAAACAGACGATATACATCATTACAATTGATGTCTTAACAAAAAACTGTGTTTAACAAATTATGGTTTCAAAGACCCAGATGATGAACTACTCAACCGCATAGAGGCACAAAGAATTCCACTGTTGCAACAATATTTGGCAGTACTTATTTGACAGCACTTGGTTAGTATAGCACAGACACCAGTTTGCATCTCTATGTCATTTGTTCTGCTTAATTTTAAATAAGCTAAGGTGAGGGTTCTATAAAACTAAGCCTTTTTAAGTTTCTCTTAATGGTTTAGTAAAAAAGTATACCATGTAGGCAGCAAGTAAATGTTAGCATATCTCAAATTTCAGGGAACTACTTCATGTTCCATGTTGGTATATGTTATGGAATTTTTGTTGGCAATGTGATAAGAGACAAAATTGATTTCTGGACCATCTTAACACCCCTTCCTTCCTTTCTTCCTTCCTTCCTTCCTTCCTTCCTTCCTTCCTTCCTTCCTTCCTTCCTTCCTTCCTTCCTTCCTTCCTTCTTCCCTCCTCTCTCCCTCTCTCCCTCTCTCTCTCTTTCTTTTCTTCTTCTTGTACCTCCAAATGAGATGCAAAATCTAAAATACTACTTAGATTCCTCATACACCTGTCTGGACAAATAACCAGATTTATTTTGAAAATTTTCATTTGCACCAAATGTTGTCTGTCTCCCAGCAATAAACACCCTGTTTGACATCTCTCTTTTTAGAAACAAATATTCTGCCTAAGACCTTGCAGAAGATTTAAGCAGCGTGAACTATTTAGCCCTGGAATTTTAAACTTTCTTCACCTTTTCAACAATCCACTTAGGCAACCAGTCAAATTGGATGGAGATAAAGCATGGCACAATAGAAACATTTACTTTAGGGTCAAAAGATTGTACTCATATTCTCGCTGTATGGCCTTAGCCAAGTCACTGTAACTTTTATGGATTTTCTTCTATCAACAGTAAGGTGTTTGGTAGTATTGTACTAGATGACTTTGCCCTAAAGAATAAAATCCAAACGCTTCAATGTGCACACTTCATCACATCTGACCCCCAGTCTGCCTCTCCATTTTCATCTGCCATTTTCCCAAATGCTCCAGCCTTGTTAAAATTTCCCCCACTTGCCAATTTCACATGCCATTTCATAATTTCATGTTCCCTCCTAATGGAATCATCTTCTCCAACCTTTCCCCCTTAAGTTAAAAAATGTTTGCTTACCTTTTTAGAGCCAGTTATATGTGAAGACTTCCTAAGCTTTCCATAGTGCATTGGTCATCTTTCTCTCTTTTATTATCATGGTCTATCTGTTCATGTAAATTTCCCACCCTTGTGCAATTGACTAGTACAGGGACTGTGTTTTATTCAAATGAAGCCGGCATATAGTAGGTGCTAAATGTAATTTAATTATTTTCTATAGAACTCTATTAATTTCTATTGAATTAATTACTTGGTGACACAGTGGATCAGCCCAATATCCTTTCCTGCTAATAATACATAGAATGCAGAATTATAATGAACCTTCACAGGTCACCTCCCTGGTGCCCTTACCTCCTTCCCCTACCCTTCCAATTTTTAAAGGAGAAAGATGAGTCCAAGAGACTTTAAGAAATGTAACCAAGATTATATAACTTCCTAATGATATATCATGGATTAGAATCTAAGTCCACTATCATTTCTATAGTAATTAATTCAATAAACATTCATTAAGCTTATACTGGTTATACAGTTTTAGGTTAGAGATATAACAGCAAATAAAACTGAAAAGTTTTCTTGATCTCATAGGGTTGATGCTCTAGTGCAGGGAGATGGGAACTAATTAGTAACAAATCAACCAGAGATGCAATTATATGATGACAATGATATAAGAAAAAAATAAGACTATTTTATCTTGCCTGTCAAGTATGCAGTTAGCCAGAAAAATACAACAATATATTTTAAATGAGTGCTCAGCCTTAAGGTTTACAGAGATGGAGCATGCCTCTGATGTGCTTCCAAGATAGAGTGTGAATTTCACGGGGATCCAAGCTCCCACCTTCTGTGAGAGCTCACATACTCATTTATCTTCTTTTTTTTTCCTCCTCCCAGGAAATCCTGGATTGTTGACAAGCACTTACAATCATGGCAAAAGACAGAGAGAATACTAGCAAGTGTTATTTTGTTCACTACCCTTCTTCTGCCCTTTTCTTATCCCGACCAGACAACAGCGCAAATGATGGAAGAGGCAAGGAGAGAAATATTCTCTGTGTTAACACACGGGCAGTCTGGAGAATCCGATGGGGCCTAATAATAACAGAATTAAAAATGTCAACAAACCACCTACAGCCTCAAATGAATAGTATTCACGAGCTGAGAATGGGAAACATAGAGTTATGCTGGCATAACATATATGCTTTTTAAAGGGAGTCCTTTGAGAAAGCACATGAATTTAGTAGATCCTTTTTTCTTCCTCCCCTTTAGAAATGTTGTTTTGCTCTACGCCTTGCTCATTATCACATGTGGGTGGCTGCATACCAGGCACATGGCCATGTGCACACACACATAATGAATCTTCTAAACTAAAGGGTTTCAGGGCAAAGAATCCCTTTAGGAACAGGCAGTGCTCCCTGGGCTCATGACTCACTTGTAGTCTCAAATTGTTACGAAGTCTTGTGCTGCAAATCCATTTGCATCTATGACTCAAGGCCCAGATCATGTGGTTTTAAGATGCTCTTCCATGGAAAGGGCCAAGGGACAGCTGAGAGGAGTTACCTCGGTAGGAGCAGTCTAACAACAACAGCCGAGGGTTCAATGGGATTCTACAGTCACTGCGAAGGACCAAAGAATGACCACCCATCTTTGACCCAGCTGCAAGTCACATTAGTCAAGCTCAGAGAATTCAATGAGCTCATGGTTCTCAACTAATTATCAGTTGGATTGAAAAGAGTTGACTCTCTTCTTTACAAATTGGCTAAAGAGAGTTGGAGTTGATTGCCTTTTTAATGAGCCAAAATGACTTTTTTTTTGTACTTAAAAATAGAATACATTTCTAAAGTAAGATAAGGCATCATTATCCATCTTAAATGAGAGAAGATGCAGCTTAGAGAAATGAATGCCATTTACAATTACTTTCTTAGAAAATGAACATGTGACATGCTCTTTTATTATTCAGTCATTAATGATTAATTCAACACTTAGTAAATGAACACCAGTTATTTGCCAATAATCATTCAGATTATTAGTATGCAGCAGTGGAAAAAAAAAATACTGACAAAGAGTCTTGCCTCTCCCCACCCCCTCCCAGCAAAAACTAACATTCTAGGCTAAATTAAATAACTCATGGGGTTTATTTTTTTACTTTTGCTTCCAGGAAGCTCAGTTATAGTTCATTTCAGAGTTTGACTTAAATATCATCTCCATGCTTTAAAGAAAGCTTAATATCCTTCCTTACTATTATGACTCTTTAATATGCTTTTCTTTGGTGCCATTTATCCATATATTCTATTTTCTATGTTCCAAGTAAAGTCAAATATGTTTTTGTTAAATTTGGAAGTTGATGGGGTATAATGATAATTTAACTAAAGAGCAAATGGTCAAGGAGAAAAATGTATTTTTGCTTCCTCTTTTCCTGTTTCATTCAGCCAAACTGATTCTGGTGTCAAATCTTAGCTGGTATCAAATCCTGGCCTGGCCACTTATTATGTGTTTGAGGCAAATGCTTCAGATTCTCTGAAATTCAGCGCTCAATTAGAAATGACAGAAATTAAGATGCAGGTTTTTGCAGGGACAAAATGTAATGTTCCACAAGTACTTCAAAAAGTGCTTGGCATAATTAGTTTTTTGTAGATGTTAATTCTGTTTCCTTCAACCTTTCTCTATTTCATTTTAGTGAGCAATAGTTCCTACCAAAGGGGGATGGGAAACATGCAATGATGCTCACATACAGGAAGCCAAAGTGGGTTTCCTACCCCAAGAGACTTATTATAGCCTTTGGGTATGTGAAGATAATATATGAAGATAAGATAAAATAAACTTACAATATATTGTGTCCCTACCCCCACCATTTAAAGCAGTAGCTCACCTGTGCTTGCCCATAATCATGAAGATACTATTTAATTGGTCTTAAGCTAAGCGTATATTGCATATATGTTGTATTCATTGACCACTTACAATGAGCCAGCAGCCATGAGTTTTACATGACTATAGCTCATTGGATTCTCAGGAAAGCTCTGGAGTAGGCATTATTATTCCTATGACGCAAAGAAGCTACTTTGCCCAGGGTCACACAGCTGGATGTGTGGTGGCACCATGATCTGAACCTGTGGTTGAACGTCAGTACCTACTTTCTTAGTCACTAACTAGTACCACATAAAACCGAGGCAACATTACTGAGACTGTGCTTGTTCAAACTCTGGACAATATGTTGCCTGTTTGGGTTGGTTTCCAATTAAAGCAGAAGAAACACAAGTACAGATACAGCCATGTTCAAATTCATGCAAGCCTTCCTCAAAGCTAGAACCAGCCCTTCATTTGGAAGTGAGCATAAACTTCCCACAGAGGTCCATTTTGTCCCTGTCAGGGAATCCTTGCTTAAGACTGGGTGCCAGAGTTATAGATCAAAAGCCCATGGATGAGGTTCTTTACGGTTGCCAGACACATTTTGGTAAAATGGATCCTGTTTCAGATAAATGTTTAATACACACCCATTGACAGAACACCCATAACTCTGGTCTCACCACCCTAAGGAGTGGTTGGGGAGTGTATGTACTATTTATTTATTATCAGTTTCTAGAGAGTTCTTTCACACATGGCACTTTATCATCATCCTTGGAGATGACAAATTTATTGAGAGGCCGTGTATTTCCCCCTTGATCACCCTTCACTCAACCAAAATAAGACAAACTAATTAGTTTCTTTAATCCTTTCACATATATTCCCCCACCATTTAAAAATGCAAATGTTTTCTCCAGGTAATTCTTTTTCAATTTTTTAAAAGATCATCTTTAAGGGATTTAAGAAATAATTTGCCTTCCATGTGGCAGAGAAGCTTTTCTCAGAGACAATTTTGCAGGTAGCATGAGATTCCCTCGGAAAATGTCATAGAGACAGAGGGTTCAAGTGAGCACCTGGTGTCAGCATTGGGCTTTATTTAGCACAGTGCCTGGTGCAGACAGGGGACTCCAGAAAGCATTTGCTGGACCAGTGAGAGAAGTATATACATCCATGTGTCTGGAGAAAGGGGGAGAAAAAAGTCAGTCCTCAACATCAACGGGCCGGCTGACATTGTCCTCCCTTATTTCTGATCTACATGTGTTATAAATCAGCAGAGCAATGAAGCCAATGCTGAAGCATAGTCACTTTTATTAACTGTGTTCCCAACAAATGAGGCACTTTCATCTCTGCCAGGGAAGTAAAGCGCCTCCATCAAACCACAAAACAAACAAGCAAACAAAAACAGTGAATGAGGGGGTCTCTGATGCTAACAGGCCCTTCTCTGTATCATATCAAAGATGTGAGCTCCAGGCCTCAATCTTATCAGGAGATTTAAGTTTTTACTGAGCACCTGCCATATGCAGGTATTTTACTGGTTCTTTCTATGATTCTTTCATTTAATCTTCAGCAGGTGTCTATACTAACTCCCAATCAAAAATATACATGAGACTCTTTGGCTACTTTGAAAGCATTTTCCTTTTTTTTTCTTCCTTAATAGATGATAATGCCATCTATTTGCATCTATAATGTTCAATAAAACTGTAATATTACTTACCTCATTAATCAGAGAGTCACCTGAGATTCATTCTGAGCACCTTCATTTCCCCAAAAACTAATATGCAATCCCTCACCAGGTCCTGCCTCTTCTACCTCCAAAATGTAATTGTAAATGTAATTAACAATATGTAAATATAATTTGGGATATGTCTGTATCCACTGCCCCCCAGGCCACAATTAGCTCTTTCCTGTGCACAGCGGCAGCCTCTAATGGTCACCCTGTTTCCACTTGTTTGTCTAGAATCCAGTTACAACGCATGAACCAGCACAACCTTTTAAAGATATATATTGTACTACGTCACTCTCCTGCTTAAACTTCCCAGTACACTTAGAATCCAATCCTGATCATTAACAAGGTTCCAAGGCCCAAAAATCTGACCTAGCCCCTATGACGTAGCCCTGTTCCCTGGCTCCCCGTGTGCCAGTGGATCAATGACCTCAACTGCTCAAACACCCCCTGTCTCCTGTCTCAGGGACTTTGCCCATGAGTTGTTTATGCCTGTAATGCTCTCTCCCTCCATCCCACTCTTGGCCTGTCCAAGTCCATTTCAGGTCTCAAATTAAATAATCAACTCTAAAAGTCTTTTTTGATAACTAAAATCAGTTCTACCTTATTCTCTCTCATTGTGTTCTTTTCCTTTATAGAATTATTTAAATGAATAATTATACATTGGGGAGCTATTTGATTACTGACTACCTCCCATCCAGATATTAACCTTCATGAGTTCGGGGACCGTAACTATGTTGTTCATCACCATGTTTCTAGGGCCCTGCACTGCACCTGAATAAAGTCCAGCATAGACAGAGTTTCACTCAAGTGATTTCCCTAAATACTACCTTCCTTTTTGCTTTTTAATTGTCTTGCCTACATTAGAAAATAATTCAGGCTGCTAAGAAGGATAGCTAGTTCCCACTCCAAAAATCTTAATGGCAGAGTTTAGGATATGCTGAAGCAAACTGACATAAATAAATAGTGACATCTATTTGTAAGGAGGAGGAGGATAAATATTATTACTATACCAAATATTTATTGAGTGCTTACTTAATAAATATGGTTCTTAAGGGCTTTAGATATATATCCTCATTTAACTTAATAATCCCATGAGGTAGGTACTATTATTGTTCTCATTATATGGATGAGGAAACTGAGTCACAAAGAGGTTACATTTGCCCAATGTCACGTGGTCGTAGGTCGTAGAGCTGGGATTCTGATCCAGGCAGTCTGGTTCCAGAGTTTAGTTCATGCTGCGTTTTTTCTAGAATAGCCAAAAATATGTGCATATGGTAGCAGAAGACAAGGTTGGGAAACTTGGCCAGTGTCAGGTGCGAAGCGAAAGCATGCAGGACCCTACATTTCAAATGAAGGACTTCATATGGATTATGAGGAACAGCAAGTCACATATGAACTCCTTTCCTAGAAACTGAAGCACAGTTTGGGGTACTTTTTTTTTTTTAAAGATTTTATTTATTTGACAGAGAGAGACACAGCGAGAGCAGGAACACAAGCAAGGGGAGTGGGAGAGGGAGAAGCAGGCTTCCCGCTGAGCAGGGAGCCCGATGTGGGACTCGATCCCGGGACCCCGGGATCATGACCTGAGCCGAAGGCAGACGCTTAACGACTGAGCCACCCAGGCGCCCTGGGGTACTTATTTTTTGATAACTGGAATTGAGACTGAGAAAAATAAATGATAATCATGGACTGAAGCTGGGAACTCAGGTTTTGATATTCAATCACTTTTCTTTTCTCTTTAATCCTCTGTCATTTTTAAACCGAGAATACCAGAGGCACAAAAGAGAAGTCAGAGCCTATATGCTAAACAACTCTTGGATTAAAAGGTAGAGCTCATTGATGTTTCTGGTCAACTGAATACATTTAATAAACTACAATAGGATTTAAGACATATTTGAGATCAAGATTTATCATTATCTTTAAAAAAGAACATCTGGTCATTTTAGAGAAAAAAATAAATCGGTAACGATTAAGTGTAGGCATAAACATTATATGCTCGTGCCAATTCAAGTTTCCTATTCATGTGCCCAAGATATTGTGATATAAATGCAAAATGCATTGTTATATCTGTCACCGCTTTGTTAGTGGAAATCTTTACTGGGATACCCACAAGTAAGCTTTTAGTGGGCACCACCATGATATCTTAGGAGAGGAAGAGGTTCTGTCTTGGTTCTCCTAGCTGAACAGATGGAGTTTCAGACAAGAGTAGAGTTCCAGCCACTTCATGATGGATTCAACTGTGCCATCTCTAAGGTAAGAAAATTCTCCACTCTGACTGATAAACAGGCCCACTCTTATACACTGGGCCTAGCTCAAAGCCATCTTCTACATATTGGATTTTCTAGGAGGAAAAAACAAAACAAAACAAAACAAAAACAAAACAACTACTGAGCAGTTATTTGGATAATGATGTCAGCTAAAGTACACTGCCGTTTGTTCTTTTTATCATTTGTTTGTTTTTTTCTTTTTTTTTAATGGCATTCTGAAACTCCAAAGATGATAGATAAGAGGCTTTTAAGCATCATTCCAACATCTTTGGTCAGTCACTTTCATTTTGTAACATGAATTTCTGTTAAAACAGCAATACATAAAAAAATAGGATTGACTTCAAGGCTTTAAGATGATAAATGGAAATGAAATTCTACTAGGGTAGCATTTACATAACAGCCTTCTTTGAAAGAAATCAATGTTATTCACCTATTCACCCCACTTGTGTATGAGAGGCTTTTTAAAAAATAAATAAATAAAAGGACTTCTAAAGGCAGGATTTCTTATGAGATTTCACAAACACGCTGGTACAGGGGAATAATGTGCACATTCTATTAGGGGCTGGGGTGTGAGGGTTTGCTCTGATTTCCTTGCCTGTCTCCAACCAGGTCTAAGACTCAGGGCATGGGGGGAGCCAAAGCAAAACAAACAGAAAGGGTCTGTGGAGGGCAAGGTTTCAGGGGACATTACCAAAAAGAATTAAAAGCTTTGAAAAGTAAATGGAAATCAATTTGTATTTCAAAGATCATGCAATTTGGGAAATTCCACTCAATATCAAAGTAAAAATGTTTTACTATTTAGGCTATAAAATATCTCTGTATTTTCAGCTTCAAGATCTCTGTAACTAACACAAAAAGCAAGAAAATGGGGCAGGCATAAAAAAAGCAGTCCTTTTGAAAATTAAGTAATTCTCCTGAATGCTTAATCTCTTCCTGTAGAACACTTGGTAAATCATAATACCAGAGAAACAGGGGAGGAGGGAATATCAAACCTGGGTCATTTTGGAGAATCTCCTACATCTGTGTAGGCTCATTCCCAACAGCATACTTCGAGAGCTTTGATATTCAATGGAAAATCATCAAGGCAAGATTTTCTAATGACTATACAAGGAACATGGGTTACGGATTACTCATGAATGAATCATGCTCTTTGGAAAGTCATAGAGCCAAAATCCACAAAATACATTAATACTTCCCATGTACACTAAGGTAAACTATGTAATGGAGTCCTCATGGCGGCCTACCCTACTTTACAAAGACCCTTCGTAAAATTAAGTAGCACAATGCACGTGTTTTCATTCTTTAAATATGAGACTTAACCTTTATAGCACAAGTATGTTTTGTTTTGATACAAAGTTTCAACTTTCATATATGGCTCTTCTTCAATCATTTTGTTTTCATAATGAATTCTTTAAATTGTACTTGAAATACTGGGCAAGAAATATTTTCTCTATAACAATTTAGAAGAGAGCTATTCATTTCAGTAAAAATGTGTTCACAAAGAACAGAAAACGATCTTGACATAGTTGTTTTTTCTTAGCTAGATCACCTGTAAATATTCAAAGAGTTATAAGGTATTGTAACACCTTTTGCCTTTAAGATTTTGTGTTGGGAGAGACAGAAAACGGGTAGCCTTGGTTACCGAGGGGAAGTGACTTAGGTCCTACTTTCTAGGGTAACCAGAAGCCATTCTGGAACATGTGACTATAATTTGAAGTGGGTGCCAGATGATGTCATAGTTTTCTTCTCATAACAAGCTCTCAAAGGTGAAAGTCTCCTCTTGAAAACAGTGGGTTTGTCTCATGTAAAATTATAAATGAACAAATCATAAAATGACCATGTATTTTTGAGGAGTAGGTAAAAAATAAATTCTAAAATTAGTGTGAAAAAATAGATAAGCAAAAACAAACAAAACACACATGCACACACACCCAGGTGTATTATTAAAAAGAAGAGAAATGTTAGGGTGGGGGGGGGCATAGTGCTTCCATATTAAAACATCATAGAAAATACTCATTATTAACGTTGTAAATTATCATGATTTGGCAGGTAGATGAATGAAAACAATTGAAGTAGCAAGGACATTTAAAAATATCACATGGTAATTTAGTAGATGAAAAATGTAGCGTTTGAATTCAATGAGAAAAAATGTATTATTCAATACATGGTGTTGGAACAGCTGCCTAACCATAAGGAAGTAAAAATAAAGCTGGTTTCTCCATCTTACAATTTATGTTAAAATAAATTCTAGATGATTTTAAGTTTAGAGTCTAAAAAATTAGTAGAGAAAAAAATTAATAACATTTTAATATTTTTCAGTGAGCCATTATATAAAAAACTATAAATATCTTTTTAAAAAACCTGATATGCTCCCCCCCAAAAAAAACCATGAATGAAGGCAAAAGATAAGTGACTGACAAACACCAACTTTCTTTAATGCAATAAAGTACCTACACATCAAGAAAAAGGCCACTAGTCCAGTTGAAAAATGGACAAATAATATGAATAGAGTTTAAAAAAAGGAAATACCGAAGCTCTAAAGACATGAAGACATGTTCAACTTCAGTTCACATTTCTCTTATTGCTATTATGATTAAAATATGGTAAATCTTCACCTATTATATTACCTAGGAAAAAGATTCATAGCCATTGTATTGGCCAGTGTCAGGAGATGACTTCTTATAATGCCTGGTGTAAGTGTGACTTGGGACACCAATAGGAGGAGCAATCTGACAGAATTTATCAAAATTCAATAAGCAAGCACGTATTATTTTACCTAGCAAGTCCACTTGACATGTTTTTCCTGTAATATGTCTGCATGTATATCAAAAAAGGCACAAACATCAATTTTCATTTTTGTGCTATTTATAATAGAAAAGGATTGGAAACAACATAGATATCCATAAGTAAGGAACTTTGACCATTTTTATAAAAAAGTATTCCACCTCTATAAAATGGAATACTATAGAGCCATCAAAAATAGTAAGATAGTTTTCCTTGTACTGTTAAGAATGAACTCCAAGGTACATTGTTAAGTGAAAAAAATCAAGGTTTAGAAGAGAGTATATACTTGCCACCATTGGAGTAAAAACATAAATGTCTGTTTGAGATTCAGGAATTGCCTCTGGAAATACAGGAAATGCAGCACGTGCTCTTCTAGGGAGGAAACTAGAGAGGCTGTCCCACAGATAAAGGAGAGGAACTACTTCTCACTATGAAGCTTTGCATTTTGTAACTATTGGTACATATTACCAACTCAAAGTATAAAATAAACCAAGTGTACATTAGAAGAAGAATTTGTCACAATTAAGTTTTAAATTTCTCAGGAAAATAAATGGCGTAATATTTTAAAATATTGTTACATACAAGACAGCAAGCAAGTCAAGGATCAGATGATGATTACTTGAACTATTAGATAAAATTCAGGATCCACTCTTAATTAATGGCACCACCATTTTAAAAAGACACTGATTTGACATTAAAAATTGGTACTTTGTCATATTCAGTTTCCAGAAACTCATCATAACCCAAATGCTCTTCAACTGGAGAATAAACAAAATGAAGTACAACAATTCAATGAAATACCACTCGGCAACAAAAAAGAATGACTTGATGATACAATCAACAACATGTATGCATTTTAAATGCCTTATCCTCAGTGAAGGAAGGCAGATTCCGACTATACACTCCATGATTTCATTTAGGGAACATTCTGCAAAAGGCAAAACTACAGGAATAGAAAACAGAGTTGTGGTTTCCAATGATGAAGGGTAAAAGGGAGGATTCCACAGCAAAGAGGTAGCATAAGAGAGTTTTAGGAACTATTCTAGATCTGGATAGAGTACCTAATAATATAGCATTTACATTTTGTAGAAAGGTGGCAAAATAATTTTAAAGTAGATCTGGAAAACAGAAAAAGCACTAGCTAAAAATAAAATAACTTGAAACTAATATCTAGAGCAGGGACTAGAACTGCGAGATAAAATATTTTATAATGACTGGATAAATGGTGTGACCTTCTGTAAAGCAAGCACTCATATCACAGGTAATTAAACTAGTTAGTATAGAAAAAAGGTGATATTAAGTAGTGTGAAAGAAATGGATTAATTTCTAAGGGCTGTTGAGATATCTGATTAAAATCAATTTAGATACTTATTTGATATCATATATGCTAATGAGTTAAATGTAGGGAAAAAGTAAAAGATACATTAGGGAATATTAATGAAATCTCTTACATTTAAAGATAAGACACAGCAGAAAAGATTATTTCATAAAAAATATTATTTTTAAAAATGGAAGTAAAAGTTAAACAGTAAACTAGGGAAAAACTTGTGGGAGAATGTTATAGACAAATGCTTAATATCCTTAATACAGAAAGCACTTTGTTACAACAATAGGATTATATCAAATTCATTTTTTTTTTTTAAAGCTAATTAGATAGAACTTACACCAAGTAGTTTAAAATCAAACCCAACCAGACTAAAGCAGCTCCACCTAGTTCTATTCAATTCAAAGGGCTCACTGGGATCTGGTCTGGTCATCTCCACCTGATTTTAACCAGTACAACTTAGGTCTGATGAATTTAAACTCAAGCGTATTGGTCAGAATTTTTATAGTATCAAGGATTTTCCATAAGCATCAACTCGGTTTTGCTTGGAGCGGATCTTCCAATCTTATCTTTTGATCTCAGTAAAGCTGGCACTCCTCTAGAATATTTCTTGATTCCTCTCCTCTAGGTGACATTGATAATTCCCTCCTTTTACCCCCAGTCCCTGGTCTCTTTATGATACCTCTTCACCTTTGTGTTTATCCCTGAAAACATACTTCTTTGTTTACTTTACACTCAAATTAAAAATACTTGCTTAATGAATGAAGAAATAAAACCCCAAAGGTCTACTAGTGTAAAGGATATTGAATTACCACAAGGTAAACTAGGCTCTAAAGTATATGATCTCTTTTCTGTGCCTTCAATCATTGAACTATATGGATTTTCTACAACACCATTAAGATTTGATTTTTTTTTTTTTAGTCTTAATCTAGGATTGCTGGAATTGTTTTCACCTCAGTAGATATTACTTTCTTTCATGACTGAGATTTGCAGCCCCTTTGTAACCACAGGAGGAATTCTATTCAGTTGTTTGAATTAGGTACCTGTGATAATTGCTTTTGTAAGTGGTACTTTTCAGCCTAAAAAACAGTAGCGATAGCAACACATTTTCTCTCCAGTACCTCAGGAATGCAAAGAATAAAAAACATGATCAGGTTCCACTTAGTTTCCATGGCTCCTTTGGTCCATCCAATGAAAAGATATTACATAGAAGGAGGAAAAAAAAAAAAAGTCTGTAATTCTTCTCATTGAGGCTTTTTAGTAATGCACCTTTTCTTCTGGACCCAGCTGTCAAAATTTATATATAACTCAAAACAGAAAAAAAAAAAAATTCTACAGCTTAGTTTTTGAAGAAAGATTGCTTCTCTAAAGGAAGTTTCTATAAATAGGTTACCTTTTCTTTAGAACAAAAGAACCACTTATCAAACACTAATATAAAAACCAAGTGCATTGTTTGTTGAAATTGATGGCCAAATATTTCCACTCTTCTAAAAACTAGACTGAGTATTAAAGTAAGCAAGTGAATCTCACGGAAGAAGGCATTGAATAGACTAAAGGAATGAAACATTTAACCCAGTACAGAACATTAATACTCATTCTATTTTGCAAATAAGGAAGAAACTTGCTCTTCCAAGTTGGGGAGTGGAGGGAAAAACATGCCTAGCTAGGGGAAGAGCTACTGGATTTCTTGCTGATCTCTTCTCCTGTAATATTTCTCCCCTCCATCCAAGAAAAATAGAAAAGACATGATTTAGTATAATTAAATAAATAAATAAGTGCAACCTAAATAAATAGCCCTTAGTATTTATTAGGAACATTCCAGGAGCTCTATATAGTATAATTTATTTAATCCATAGCGACCTCACAACTATAGTACAGAAAGGAACTATGATTATCTCCATTTTACCAATGAGGAAATTGAACTACAGAGGGGTTAAGTAATTCACCCAAAGTCAAACATCTAGTAAGTGGCAGAACTAAATCCTGGGATCAATCAGCCCACTTACAATGTCTGAGTCTGAGCAACCTACTGGAATTCCATAAGTCTCAGCCTCCTCATCTGTAAAATGTAGCAGTATATTTTCCCTAAGGGTACTCTGAAGGTGAAATAGAAAAATATATAATATGTTAAGCACCATTTTGGCATATAATAATCTCCCCTTTTCTCCCCACACTAAAAATGTTCATTGATAAAATGTGGGGACAGGGGAGCAAAGACATTTTCTGGCTCTAACTCTATCTTTTGTTCCCTCCAGCTTTATAGAAATGTATTTGACATATAATGTTGTATAAGTTTAAGGTATACAAGGTGTTGATTTGATACACATATTGAGAATTTGATACATGTATATTGCAAAATGATTACCACCATAGCATTAGCTAACACCTCTTTTAACTGTATCTTTTAGGAGATTTTGGTGTCAAAAAGTGAAATTGAAGTCATCACATATAAAGAATAACAAGAGAAATATTCTACAGGCAGACAAAAAGCAGAAAGACAAATATGCAAGAAACTGGAAATGCTTAAATCCTGAAGTTAAAACAGGAAACTCAAAGACAGAATTATCTTCTCTGCAGAAGCCAAAATAGTGTAAAATAATTCTACTGAATCCAGGATGCGTACTTCTCTGTGCCAAACCTGACTAAGGCAGTGAGAGATTAACAATGTAAACAAAACAGCTTGATGAAAATTTTCTGTACGAATGGATGACAAAGGTCAAGGGGAAAAGCTCTCGGTGCTATTGATAAAGGACTTCATTAAGCCCTCAGGGAAAACAGGTATAAATATTTATTCGAACAACAATTCAAATCAATGTAAAGGTTAACGAATCCATTCTGTTGATGGCACGGGCACCCAGTCCCCAAGCACGACAAGGACACAACCTGCAGGAAGCTTTAGAAAAAGATAATTTAAAAAAAAAAAAAACTAGAACAGTTTTCTCAAATGATTTGAAGTTGACAAAAGTATGTCTCATTGCTAGCGGTAGAATTAATTGTAACAACCAACAGGATGCTTGGTGTTCCAACACATTTTATATTCTTTTTGTTTCTTTTAATTTCCACAGGCCATTACTTTGTTTTGTTTTGTTTTGTTTGTTTTTAAATCTGGAGAAGGAGCAATGGAAGATTGGAGGTAGATTGGAAAGAGAATTTAATCCTTATGAGAAAGAAAAGGATTCTTGTGCTTTTGAACACTGTCTTCCATCCCAAAGAAAGCTTTTGAGATTTAAATATTTTAAAATTTACAGAGAGGACGATATTAAAAAATATTTCTATATGGAATCATCGTAGTTGACGGTTTCTGCATTCACTTTACAAGCATTTACTAGTCGAATGCCTTATTAAGAGAGAATTAGGACAGTATTAAGAAATCACACTGGAATAATGAGCTCAACTTTTTTTTTTTTTTTTGATTCAATTCAATGTGTCTATATTAAGCATCTCCTATGTTCAAATGCCAGGCATTAGAGAGACACAGGGATTAAAAAAAAAAAAAAGCATAATTCTGCCATCCAGTGGGATAAGGTAAGTATACAGCAATTGCCATAAGAGACTACGTATCACAAATGGACACCCACTGAAGGAGAAAACAATTTAATGTGATGCCCTGAGAGTTAAGAGCAGGGGTGGGGGGGGGGGGAGTAGGGAGATTAGAAATTAGGAAAAGCTGCATGAAAAATGTTGTATTTATTTTTGAGCAGGATTTCTTGGGGAAATGAAGGTAGAAAAGGGGAATTCTAGGCCCTATGAACTGGAGGTATAAAGATATACCAAGAAATCATTATAAGAGGTCTGTGATTATACATGTTTTTATAGTTGTTTTACCTAAAGTAAAGACCCTCTGTATTAACATGGCCATCCTGGTCCTACCAGAAGTGTGACAAGTGTTTATGAATCTGGGAGTCACCGGAAGAAATTTCAGGTAAATATTTATCTGTTGCTATACTATACTCTTTCTAATCATCCCAGAAAACGGTTGAGTTCCAACCTGGATATTTTTAGTTAATTGGACACCATTCTAGATCAAAATATGGCAGCTGTCGGCAAATGGTTTGAGACTGGAGCGTGGTCTTTACCTAGTGAAAACGGAGGTTTACCTTATTTGGTCCATGTACCAGATAATGCCCATTGATGATTGTATTTCATAGACTTCTACAGTTAAATCGTATTTCCAGCCTAGAGGGTAAATGTTGATGAATTAATTCTCATGATGCTAATAGATGCTACTAATAGTGGGGATATCTACCACTTCCAGCCAGACCTTCTGTAGAGCTGTACAAAAGTTAATTCTGGTAACACTTTTGTAAAGGAGGCACTATAAACATCGAATGGAAACATTGGGTTCCATGAGGAACCTGACAAGAGGCTAAATAACTTGCCCAAGTTCAACGGGTAAAGAGACAGAGCCAAATTCAAACTCAAACCAAGATCTATCTGCCTCCAAAGGAAAAGATGGAATTCTCGATGGTATGTTCAATGCAAAGGAAGAAGAGTATCCCAGCCATGAGGCTCTCATAGAAAGCACAGCATAAGCTGGGTGGATGTTGCTCTTTAACATTATATAAATGCAGCAAAGATGAAAAGCACTTCCCTTGAGATGAGAAGAGGTTGTCAAGGGATGTACACAAATATTAAAGTATGTCTTTTCAAAACAAATTACAGGATAAATTTTATCTTAATTTTTTTTCATCTACTACATGGATTTGGTGGGTTAAAAATCATGAGTTATGAAGGATAACTAGAGAATGCTTTTCTTTTTTTTATTTTATATTTTATTTTTTAAAGATTTTATTTATTATTATTTATTTATTTATTTATGAGAGAGAAAGCGAGAGCAAGCAAGTATGAGTAGGGGGAAAGGGAGAGGGAGAGGGAGCAGCAGATTCCCCACCGAGCGGGGAGCCTGATGTGGGGCTTGATCCCAGGACCCCCGGATCATGACCTGAGCCAAGGGCAGACCTTTCACTGACTGAGCTACCCAGGCGCCCCTAGAGGATGCTTTTCTAAGATCTTTCATATTAGGTTAAGAGAGGCAATAAGCTTAAGGAAATCATGATTTTTGGACTGCACAATTAGAGGAATTACCATTTCTTAAAAAAATTAAGATTTTATGTAAACACTAATCATAAACAGTGTTCAGTTAATTACATGTTAGTATTTACAATATTATAACTATTATATTAGTATTATTATTTACTACACCTAGCAAACCTGGAAACCTTTATTTGAGATGCATCCCACACTGTGACTAGAACTCTATGGTGCAGTCCAGCTATAAGATGAGTGCTGTAGGAAATTAGCAGTGACCAAAGAAGTGACAAAGAATTGCTCTTATTTTTATTTTTTTCCTAGAGAGAGCGTGCACACATGTGCCAGAGGATAAAGAGGGGCAAAGAGAGAGGGAGAGAGAAAATCTTAAGCAGGCTCCATGCCCAGTGCTGAGCCCATGTCAGGCTCGATCTCATGACCCTGAAATCATGACCTTAGCCAAAATCAAGAGTCAGGCCCTTAACCGACTGAGCCACCCAATGCCCCCAGAATAGCTCTTATAAGAACTCCCATGTCATATCTGTGTTTAACCCTGTGGCTCATAGATCCTAGTTTTCCTAACTCCTCCTACAGGCTCACATGCCAGTCACAAATTACAGTCCCATTCCCACAATCTCAGCATAACACACCTGCTGCGTATATATACGGTTGCAATAAAACATTCACATATTCTGTCAAACTATATTCTATATAGTATTTGCTAATAAAATGATAATGTAAATGTTCAGAAGAATAACCACTGTTTCTGTATTTGAAAAAACAAAACAAACATTCACTATAGTTTAAGGTATCTGCATGCTTGTTTTCAAAAAACAGTAGTGTAACTCATATGATAGTAATTTTTTTAATCCCTCCACTTAAAATAACTTTCTAGAACACATCTAGGTTTTCAAAATAAGATCAGAAAGATGAGAGGATATTTTAAACTTCATCTTTACCCTGGTTGTCTTCCTTAATTCTTCTAATTCTGAGAGGATAAAAGGGCTTGATTCTGAAATTCTGCTCTGTATCAGTGGCATTCGAAGTTACTGCGTTTGTTGGTTTGACTGTTTTTGTCTCAGAAACTCTTTCCTTAAAATTACTGAAGACCCCAAAGAGCTTCTGTTTACACAGGTTATAGCTAATGATATTTATCATCTTTAAAATTTATTTTAAAATAGCAATAATAAACCTATCATATGATGTGGCATATTTTTATTTAAAAAAATTCAAAAACAAAATAAATAAAGACAAGAATGGCCTTGTTTCATATTTTTGCAAATCCTTGTAATTTCAGGTTTAGTAGAAGACAGCTGGAGCCTCATATCTGCTTCTGCATTCAATCTGCTGCCATATCACACATCATGTAGCTTCTGGGAAACTCTACTCAACACTCATGAGATAATCAGAGTGAAAAAGGCAAATAATGTGTCAGTATTATGAAAATATTTTGATCTTGTAGACCACCGGAAAGGATCTCAGGAACACCATAGGTCTCTGGACCACAATTTGGCTCAAACAAACCATGCCATCTTAAAGTGATTGCACATAAAATAGGTTAGTTTCAATACTTGGCTTTAATGTGTTTATATTTTAAGAACTATTGTATTAAGACTCCATTATCTTGGGGCGCCTGGGTGGCTCAGTCGTTAAGCGTCTGCCTTCGGCTCAGGTCATGATCCCAGGGTCCCGGGATCGAGCCCCGCATCGGGCTCTCTGCTCTGCGGGAGGCCTGCTTCTCCCTCTCCCACTCCCCCTGCTTGTGTTCCCTCTCTCACTATCTCTCTCTCTGTCAAATAAATAAATTAAAAAAAAAAAAAAGACTCCATTATCTTATATATTGGTACAATTTTGATTCTTTTGAATGGACCTTTATAAAGACATACTATGATTAGTAAAATCATGTTAACAACCGGTGGTCTACTTACTCTCAGGACATACGATTCCAATTCTGTCTACCCTTGCAAATGTCTTATCAGTAGGCAAACTGTCTATGCTTTTTCCAGAGAAGTCTGTTACTTATCAATACTGCTACCTTACTTAGAGTGTGTCTAGTGTGTCTATCTTCCGGAAAGTCTGGGAAGCTTTGGAGATAGTGTAGGTCATACTCTGGTGTTCTCACCAGGAGCAAAAGAACTGGGGTGTAGATGCTCCAACACCAGCTTAGCATTGTTTAAACGCTGCCTAACCAGAAGACTGTAAATTCCTAGGCACTTCTGATTCTCATTGCACATAGGAAATGGGCTCCTGGAACCAGAAGGCAGTCCACCTAGAAAGAGCGTGGGGTGCTGGCTGAAGGACATTCAGTAAGCACCCTGGGAGTGCTCACACCTGCTCTAATGAACAAACAACTAGAAATCAACTTAAATTGTTGACTCTATTTACTTTAAGTCATTTCAGTGCTTCAATTAGTACAACTGTTTAATAAAACTTCTGGTCCAAAATAAGTCCCCCTCTCAGTTCAAGAAAAAAAGTCTATGTTTTCAGATTTACACCTTCCTAATCTTGCTGCAAATTTGCAATACACCTTTGGGGGAGAAACATTTTTGTAAATTCGCTGAAAGTTTTTTTTAATGGTTTAAATAATAAGAATTATCTATATATTTTTGTTAACCCATAATAAGAATCCAGTTACTTCCCTGGATTTTTACTTGTGTCTCACAACTAAGTTTTCATATGGGACTCAACCATTAACGGCTACAGGATACTTTTTATTCTGGGGGACAATGAGTTGGAGTAGAAGCACCATCTATGCTTTAGATATAATCATCTAAAACTTACAGCTGATATCAGCTATATAACCTCTACATCTCTTCTAAGCCCTAAGAATCTTTCAATAACAGGAACTTTTGAAAGTAAGTATTAAGGTTGAGACCTAAGAGATACACATTTGTATGAATTTAGCTTTACAACTGATACATTTTTTTTCTGGCATATTTTATGGAACCAGATGGTTTGAATTAATATTTGATTTCTTTGGGTCAAAAGTAATGTGCTCTGAGATCTAAGCACCCACCCCCAAAAACTCTCTTTTAAGATGTCCAACAGTCTTTCATTCTAGTATATCCTTATGAGAAGGTAAAAAGAAACTGTAAAGTCAAAATAATTAACAAGATTTATTTTTTCTGTTTAACATAAATGCAGCCCAAATGATACAAAGAAGATTAAAAATAGGAGAAACTAAGAAAGTCCTCCAGAGGCTGTTCAGTGATGTAATTTAGAAATGGTGTGGATGATACTTCAGTTTAAACAAGTTCTGTCTTAGTGTGGTAGTTTTCTGTTGTTGCTAACAAGTTAACAAAAAACTTAGGGGGCATAAAACAACACAAACTGATGATTTTACAGGTCTGTAGGTCAGAAGTACTACACAGATCCCACTGGGCTAAAATCATGATGTCAACAAGGCTGAGTTCCTTTACGGAAGCTTTAAGGGAGAATCCAATTCCTTGCCTTTTTCAGCTTCCAGAGGCTGCCCACATTCCTCCATTTTCAAGGCCAACAATGCCAGGCCAAGTCCTTCTCATATTGTATCACTCTGAACTCTTCTACCCCTCCCTTCCACTTTTTTTTTTTTAAGACTTTATTTATTTATTTGAGAGAGGGAGAGAGAGAGAGAGAGAGTACAAGCAGGGGGAGGGGCAGAGGGAGAAGTAGACTCCCCACTGAGTAGGGAGCCTGATGTGGGACTTGATCCCAGGACCCCGGCAGAAGGCAGAAGCTTAATCAACCTGAGCCACCCAGGCACCCCGCTCCCTTCCACTTTTAAGGACACTTGTGATTACATGGGGCTCACCTAGATAATCCAGAATAATTTCCCTACTTTAAGGTCAGTTTATCAGCAAGCTTAATTCCAAATGCAGCTTTAATTCTTCTTTGCCACAGAACCTAACATATTAACAGGTAGTGGGGAGTAAACAGAGATATTTGGGGAGGGGGAGCATTATTCTGTATCCCACAAGCAGTTATTTACTTATTTAACAAATAATTCTCTGTGAGAGGCATTGGTTAGACACCTGAAACATGAACAGCAAGGTGCACTCCTTGCATTGAGAGAGTTTATAGGCTAATGGTTTAAGGGTAAAGGGAAAGATAAATATCAAAGTCCTTTTTTAGAAAAATGTATAATCTAATGGGATGAATGTCCCTTTGAAATTATAAAAAGACTAAAAAGAAGATCATAAGCATACCAATTTCCCATGAAGGATTTTTTTTTTTCTGTACTGACAAATAACTAAAATAATAGTAAACAGATTGATTCATCATTCAAAGGCTTAAAGAGGTAAGAAATCAGAGGCAACAGTATTAAGATAAACAAATGATGGCTTGTTTAGAGCTTGCCTAATGAGTGTTTTCATTTATATTCTTCTTAAAATATTTTCTTAAATTTTGCAGACTTTTCATTCTAAAAATTAGATCATAAATAATGAGTTATGTGCATGGTAGGCTTCTTGATGGTTACTGGAACAGGGTGGCAAGTATTTGATTCAGGATACCGTCCATTTATCCAAAATTTGGTTAAAACGTGTTTTTTAAATAAATCCTATTAAATGAGATTCTAGATTTAGAAATGCACTTAATTATTCAGAGCTTGGTTTCTATGGCTTGCATCTTAATTGGCCTTAGGCCACTCAACCCTTTTTGCTTGCTAATAAAACTCATTGGGACAGACACTAAATGGTTTAACTACTCATTAGTGGTACTGACAGAAGGCAAAGCCCAACATCATCTTAGAAATAAAATTAAGGTTTTATAATTTATTTTATAAGTTTTTACTGTGAAATCTTCAATGCAGAAATTTTTGAACACCTGAATGGATTATTTTAGAAAGAATAGATGGAGATGGTCTGTGATTTTGGAGATAGATAGAAAACCTCTTTATCCTTCCTCTCTATTCCATGAAATTACAATTGCTTTAAAAAAAAAATCAGATTCTGGAGCCAGGTGGCAACTTCAGACAAATTCTGCTACTACTCATTGGTGCTTATACATAATTACAGAAAATACATGGCCAGTAAAGCATATTGACCATATCATATTGATTAAATGCTATAGATTTTCTAAATACTATATTATAGTAAAAATAACAAGCCAATGTAGTACTTCCTCTAGGCAGGGGAAAATAAAATTATGCTAAAGGGACAAAGGCATAGAATAAGAGCTCTTTTTTTTTCCTGTTTATTCTCAAGATATTTTTTTTTTTTTTTTTTTTTTTTTTTTTTTTAATGTGAAGAAGAACAAAAAGAAAAAGGGGGCAAAAGGACAGCATGGTAACAGTGCCTAACTAGATCCAGTAGCAGGAAGTTCAGACCAAGACCTAATTTCAGTATAAGTTAGGCAGGACCATTTGCTATGTCAGAACACAGAATTCCTCATTGCACTGTCCAAAAATGAGTTCTTTAAAGAAATAACATTTAGAGTGCCAAGATAACACCTTGAAAAGCAGTCTTGGGGGGAAAAAAAGGCTTTTCAAAAAATAACTAGACTCTATCTCAAAGTAAGTTTCCTTTTCCTGTGAATATTTAGTGTTCTCTCTGCATATTTAGCTATACACATGTGTTGCAGAATCTTTGCTAACTATTAAGAAAAGATCTGAAGATTTATCTCAATGTTTTCCTCCAAGTTTGTTGATGCACAGGAGTTGGGTATCAACCATATACCCTCAGGAAGTTCATTGAACAAATACAAGCAGAAGGGTTATTCAAGTCAAGGGAGTGCACATCAACTCCAAAGAACATTTGCTAAGAATCTGCACTGAGTTGAGCAATAGCTGTTGAAGCAGGAAAAATGGAAAAACAAAAACAAAAACAAGCACAAAAACAAAGCCTGGTTTAGAAAACTCAGAATCGAATCAAATAGTAAACAAAAAAATTACCTCAGTACTGCTTACACTTTCCCACCTGCTCCTGTGAAGATTAGAACTTCAGAGAAAATCAAGCGAAGTATAAGATTGAGTAAGGAAATCTCCAGTGTTGCTGAAAATGTCCAACATTCTAATCCAAAGTCTCCAATTGTCCAGCTAAAGATCATCTCCATTTCTCTTAAGCCAACTGCAGCCATTCCCACTTAGGACCTCATTATCAACATCCACCACTCCACATTCATCCAGGACCAACATCTCATAAGTCCCTTTCTCTGTGGCCCTAATTTTCTATGCTTGCATCCCACCTTCACTTTGCTGCTGGCATTATGACTATTCCCTAGTTTTCCCTTCCCTCCCCAATTTCAACAACCATCCACTTCTTTATGTCCTCAGTTGTTCCAAGGTCAGCCATGTCACTGGTGGCATGTTTGTCCTTATCTTCTTCCATACTTCTCTTGCTAAATTTAAACCCTGACTACCATGTGTCTACTACCACTAATATTCATCTTCATCATCCCAAATATGTGGTTCATAAGTACGGCTGTTAAATAAAAAAAGTCACAAAAACAATATATTTGGTCTATGCAATTCACTTCATCATTTTAGCTGGGTCTGTTTTCCTCTATGGTCAGAAGTCTTAAATCAAAACATAGTTCCCCATCACAATTCCGGGAACACCCACTTTAATTTGAGTTTCCCCGAATCAGAGCTTGGGACAAGGTAATTTAATTGGGAGCTGATGCCAGGAAGCAGATATTATAGAAAGGGAAAAGAAAGGCAGGGAAGAAGGAAAAGCCAATAAAAGGTGTCCCACTGAGCTTGTTTTACCACTGTGGACAATCCTGTAAGGAATCTTGTAGATTGTGACTCAGAATTGTCTCTCCAAAGAATGAGAGGCTCAATTTTATCCACTGACTTCAATAACCCGCTAGTTGAGGGTTGTTCCAAGAAGTGATAACTCTCCCAAAGTTTGCAGAAAACCTATGCTGTGTTGGGTGAGCTTTTATATATTTTGCCCCAAGGTAGGAAAGTGGAGCGATTCAGTAGATGCTCCAGATGGATGCTTCCAGGATGAAAAGAGATTGCCCACTTCATCTGCAGCTGTAATCAGGTAGGAAGAGGGGATGTAGCATAGGGCACACAACCCATTTCAATCATTCTAACCTCCTGAAGATGATCCCCTGTATCTTCCCTGTCAGGCTTCTCATTTTCCAGATTAGAAATTTAATCATCTTTGTCTCCTTTCTCCCCTCTCTAATCAGTAACCAACTCATACTTTCACAGTATCAACTGTGGCTCCATAGGAAGGTTGAGAAATGATTGACCTAGTTCATGTCCATAGAATTCATACAGATTCTAAGACTCTATTGACTATGAAATTGCCAGGCTACTCTGTGAAGTTCACTAATAATATCCCAACAGTGTTTCATTATGAAGCAACTATGTATTTGGTACCTTGAAATAATTAAGAAGGCATCACTAACATTAAAAATGAGAGTCTTCACAGAAAGTAGCTCCTAAATATTGCAAAAATCCTCTTATTAATGAGAAATCTAAACTGACACTCAGTTGGGGATTGTAGTATTTACAAAGTTTCTTATGCAAATGATGTTCTAGTTTCCCAAAGATGAAAAACTCAGAGTTAGGCAATGCTTCAATCAAGTAAAACCATAAAAAAAATATATTTTTGATAAGCTGTATACCATAACACTTTTCTATTTGTTGCCTTATACTCAACTACACATTTGTTACATTTGTGGACTTAATAGACAGCTATCCCTGAGGAAACATTGATTGTGAGGGTCTGCAACAGTGTCCACTGATACAAATTTGTATACTATTGCCAAACATTCAGAATTTTGTACCATGTCTTTAATTAAAAATAAATGTAATTTAAGTACATTGTTGATATTTTACTCTGGTAAGTTTAAAGGTAAACAAACAACATTTCTTTTCATGTTCTCTAAAGAAGTACCAGACTTTAAATATCTTTCCTCACATACTCGCAAGAAATATATATGTATATATCCACAATCATACACATTTTTATTTTCATAAACACACAATAGAAAGATTGTGTGTCAAAGCATCAATAAGGCACACAGTTTTATTTTATTTATTAGAAAAGTATGATTCCTCTATCACTCACTTAGTTGTCTAAATTTCTGTTGATCACAGATTTGTTAAAATTAAAAACATCTCAAAATATGGTGAGGTCTCTCCCTACCCTTCCCCACTTTTTTTGAAGTTCAACTGGGATTAGATATAATTACCTCAAGAGTAAGAAAATCATACTAAAAGTGGGTTATTCCATTTTCTTCTGAAAAGACTGCTCCATTGACAGGAAAATGTGTATACAGGCACAAGTCTAGTTTGAGAGCAAAACGCGATTTATTTTTCTATAAACCAGCCCGTGTGATCCGTTCATCAATACATGTCCTTACATGTGGAAGCCTTTTCTACATGGTGCATCACTCTGCTCCAGGGGCTCTTTGGAAGTGAACCTTTCAAGTTCATGCCCTCCAGATCCCTGAAGTGTCTGGGAACTTACCCTTTGCTTTTGCCAGAGGTTTGAAAATGAAATGCTTTGGGACTGTACAACATCGCTGTGCAATTCATTATGGGACAAAGAAATGTCTGGGGTTAGGCAGGCAAGCAACTAATGATCCTTCATTTTGTCCAGAAAACATCAAGATCGATATGTAGGACATGCAACATTTATGGAACACTGTGTTTTCTTTTCCCTCTAGGGGAGGGAGAAAATACTAGATGATGGCTTCCTGTAGATGGGTACATGATTGACCCTGGCCTCTCCTTCCCACCTGCCAGTAGTACACAGCTGCCTGATCCCATACCATACATACCAGAATTCAAATAACTTTATTTCTTTTTTTTGGCATGTATATTTAGCCTCATTGATCCAGGTAACCAAAATCTGGGGACAACGTTATAATCCAAAGTGAACAGAACTAGTTCTGGAGGCTCTAATACACATTAATGATCCATTATGTATTCATTAAAATTAGATCTTTTACGAACAAAAAGGAGGCGCCCAGAGAAAGCATGAAGCAAAAGAAGATATCTACAAAGTTTCCTTCCAACTCACATAATCTGCCAGCCGGAATCAAGATTAAATACCATCATGAATTATATTTAATGAAAAAAATGTTGCTAGACTAACAAATCAAAATGGAAGCAGCAACATAAATGTGGTCAATGTTACATGTCCTTGCAAATATCCTTAACTATAATGTTTTTTTTTTTTTTAATTTGAAATTCAGAGCAATGCCAAAGCTTTGGGTTGAATTTTTTTTTTTTTTTTTCTTATTCTTATATGGAAATGACACAGTACGGGATTTGGAAACTAGATGATCATCTCAGGGAAATAATTAACTTTGCAACTCCTTTAAGAGAAATCATTTGTCAAAAGTGACAGAAACCAAAATGGCACTATATTTCCCCAGTCACATGTGCACATTTCCCCCAAGTCATCCCTAAATGGAGAAGTAAAGAATGCAAATTGGGTACTAATTGTTCTCTACTTGCTTAGCGTAAGATAAAAGCAGGGGTCTAGTGTAAGAAGATGATTGACTTAACATGCAATCTTTTCTACAGCTTTCTTAGGGCCTGAGAATCTCAGGTCATTATTGGATCATTGTGGGGCCATCAATCACACGACCTTAAAGCATTATATTGAAATCATCAATGTGAGTTCCAGAAAACTGCAAACTGAATTCAAAGATGCCGAATCTTGATAATGTAGAACACTGAGATTTTTATAATTTTTTTGAGTCCTATTTTAGTTGTAGGGGGGTCAGATCAATTATAGTTGCTTTTAATTAGTATACCCACAAGCAAGGACAGTCTCTCTAAAGCTACATTAGGATTGAAAAAGCTAGGAAATTGGTGATTTATTTTGAAAATATCAAAGGAGTCATTTCCAATTCGGTATCAGGACCTATAGTGACATCCCACCTGCAGTCTTCAAGTTGGAATAGAGAATTGGATTAAGATATGAGTTTTTGGAAATAACATTTCAATCATCTACAATAAATAAGCAGTGAGGACCAATAAGGGCAAACAGCATACACTCATATTTGATCATACCCATTCTGACTTTGTGAATCAACTCAATGAGGGCGTTTTACTACTGGACTTACCAAAATACCCACATTTTGCATTATATCCTATTTTATTCCATATCAAACTTAAACATTAAAGATGAAATATCTTCTGTTAACATTTGACTCTGTTTGATTTCCATTGCATAAATAAGCAAATTCAAGTAATAATGATGATCAATATCATATATTTAATTCTATTACACTGAGTACAAATCTCAGAAGCATAAACTTATATCTCTTAAGAGTTTTATAACTGAGCGTAATTATTTTGCTTCTTGGGTTCCCATGAGATAAAAGTGAGTGAGAGGGCGCCTGGGTGGCTCAGTTGGTCAAGCAACTGCCTTCGGCTCAGGTCATGATCCTGGAGTCCCAGGATCGAGTCCCACATTGGGCTCCCTGCTCAGCGGGGAGTCTGCTTCTCCCTCTGACCCTCCCCACTCCCATGTGCTCTCTCTCTCTCTCTCATTCTCTCTCTTTCAAATAAATAAATAAATAAAATCTTTAAAAAAAAAAAGTGAGTGAGAAACTCATAACCAGGTTCTTGCTATTCACAATGTTTCCATTGGGTGTAGCTATGATATTAGACAGGTTGATATCACAGTCTGTGTATTCAGGAAGAATGCCCAGACGTTTGGGGATTTGTAGTGACTTTCTTTGTCTTTAGCATTAAATTGTATTAGTCAGCTATGTTCTATGGCGAAAACCAAATAGTACAGCTTCAAATCAATCAAGTCAAGAAGGATTTCAATGTCTTTTTCTGAAAATGAAGAAACCTAAAAAAAAAACCTGAGATGTATTATAACTTTAATCAACAATAATTTCTACATAATTTGCTCATTCTTAATTTTTTTTTTTTATGTAACCATCTAATTCACACCTAGTTTGAATGCCTTCTAGATAGGCATCCGTTGGATAAAATGGGACAAATAAGGGGAGAATCCTCTAATAATGCAACCCCTTTATTCAATGATAGGTCTGAGCAGAGTGTCTTAAAGTGTCTTTTATGCTAAAAGAAAAAAAAATAAGTTATTTCTCCTAAAATTCAAGGGCAGCTTACATGCTGAGATGAAAACTGCTAACTCTTTTCTTAACAACACCATATGTCTCCAATTGGATCATAATGCAGTCGGTTCTCAAGGGAACGTTATGCATGGAAGCTAACCAAATCGAGACACAGGCGTCAATGTGTGTGCACTCTCTGATTAACCAGGAGATGCTACTTTGGATTTTCCAGATCATCTAAGTGAGCATCTGAAGGGCCTTTCTCCTTTCCCGACACCTCCCCAAATGAACCGAGGCCTAAAAGGACCCTGACCCTTCTACAATAATATTTCTCTTTTTGTTCAGATTTCCTCTTCTATGTAGCCTCAATACATTTTAAGGAACTGAAATATTTAACCCCTGAACTCTCTAACCATGTGTTTTAAATAGCAGACACATTACATAGCAAACACTATAGAAGTCCAGCTTAAAAAAATCAAAAGGAAAATATCATAAGACTGAAGAAGTCACATTTGTCCCCTGAGAATAACCAAAAATGAAAGAGCAACCAATAAACCAATACGGATTAGTTATCCACTCATTATAATTCTTCCTTTTTAGCACTTCATTCAATCTTGAGTATTTTTATGCATGAGTAAGATATATTTTTAAATCTACTCACTTAATATTAAACACTTGCCATATATACTGCTACCAGATTAATAGCAAGTTGAGGCATTGCAGCTTAAGTCCAGACACATGCGACATATTCAATTCTTTATGTTGAATGTAATTTTTAATAGCAGAAAGTTATATCATCTTATGATGTGTATAAAAGTTTAAGGATTTTGCCTTGGGAAATGTGAAATGGGACAGTCAAGATTGGTGCTTCTCAGACTATCTCCGATGAGTGGACAGTTTACAAAAAAAAAAAATCAATATGTCAGTAACTGATATTTTTTTAAAAATATGAAATTATGCATTCAGATTTCATGGCAATGTCAAATTGCTATAAAATTTCTAAATGCAAAAAAAAAAAAAACCCAAAAAACATTTCTAAATGCTTCCTCTCATGCTCTGTCCCCTTCTTGTGATGGACTGATAAAAAATGTTTGGAAACTGGCATCAGTCAGTGTACTTCACTGTGACTATCACTGTTTAGATAGATACATTATAAAATAGAAACAGGAGTCATGAACTTCCTTCACTTGAAGTGCATTTTAAACTATTCTTTGCTGTTTCTCTTCCAATTCACTTCAGACAATCAGCAGCAGAGAGTCAAAAGAAAGGCCAAAGAAGAATCACCAAGAAGCTTTTGGTAGTTTTGAGAAAGGTAAGTTGCTACTTACTATTTAAAAACACACAATTACAAAAGTAACCTTTTCATTCCCAGTGACCAACCAAGGGCTTTACTGTGTATTCATTTTAATAATTGCAATCAGCCTAGACACAAATGAATGATTATTTAATGGTATTCCTTACCTGGGATGCCTGGTGGTGTTTTCAGATATTTTCCATTAAAATGTTGAATTACCACTTCACATTTTTCAGTAGACTCCATTCTGGAAAAAGAGGTAAACAGGGGATCATATACTTTCCTAAGGTTGTGTATATTCAGGAAAAGTAAATAAAAATGAAAATGAAAATAGGAAAGCCATGGAAAAGCTTGATTTGAGAATTCTACGAGACTTGTCAACTGTTGCCATGACCACCATGATCAAACTATCACAAACTCACCATTGCTGAGAGTAGGTATTTATTTACTGCATTGAAAGTTGCCTATGTGGGGACGGCTCTATGCTGATTCCTCTCCCAGAAGTAATACTGAGGCATCATCTTGCTTAATCCACAAAACACTGTCTGGCAGTTGAAAGTGCTCCATAAATATCTGTTGCATGTCTGAATTAGCAAACCTGAAAGGTAGGTCTTGTTGCCCTTTCCATCGAAGGCTCTGAGGCTTACACAGATGAACGACCTTGGCAATGAGTGGCGGAGTTGAGATTTTAACTAAGGCTTGTCTAATACCAAAGCCGAACTATAACTACTAAGCTATTGGGCTGAGGGACTCCACAAAACAAGCTGAGGAGATGTGCTGTTATTTCCACTTTGTGCAGTCTAACGTGATGATTAATATAGTAGTGTTGTCACCAACACCTTGACATTTTTATTGAAAACCCACTGGGTGAAAGTACAAAAGAGAATTATTTGGGGTCCCAAATGTGAGCAGAGAACATAAATACATAAACCTCAACTCCTGAACTTTCTTCACTTTGAATTTTGGAAATCCTCTCTTTTTTCACACTAGATATCCATATTCCTAAACTAGGTTTCTTGGGTCAAATTTTGGCATCTCACTTGCAAGCTAATGAATGAACATTTTGAACTATACCATCATAATGTCAATATTGGCAGTGTTACCCTATCCTAAGTAGACTAGTATTGGCAACATTTTCTAAATAATTAACTATAGCAGGGCTTTATTTTATAACATTGGATGGGGAAGATAAAAATTAAAGGGCTGATTCTGATTAAAGGAAATTAAGTCCCCCAAACAGTACACTAGAGGCAAATACACATTTAAAAAACAGCCCACACACATATGAAAGAATGTGTATGAAATGTGTGAAATTTGTCTAAAAGGCAAAATATAATTTTGGATTTTCTGCTGTGTTGGAATGGAGCTTTTTAACTCAAGTTATAAAACTTCCCTACACCTAAATCTTAAGTGTGTTTTCAGGAGCCTATTACATGCACAGGAAATAAGATAAGGGAAAATATGTAAACAAACACCAAATAAGTTACACATTTATTACAGCTACAGGAATTCAAATGTGAGAGGAATTCCAGAAACCAGGGAAACACTGAGAAGTGGGCCCAGGAGGCCATAAGGGCCCTTAGAGAAGTCATTAGGGCAGGGAGCTGACCAGGCCCTGTGTCCTTTTAGAGGGGGTGAGGTGAGCAGAACACTGTGCCTGGGGCGCCTGGGTGGCTCAGTCGTTAAGCGTCTGCCTTCGGCTCAGGTCAGCGTCCCAGGGTCCTGGGATCGAGTCCCACATCGAGCTCCCTGCTCGGCCGGAAGCCTGCTTCTCCCTCTCCCACTCCCCCTGCTTGTGTTCCTGCTCTCGCTATCTCTCTCTCTGTCAAATAAATAAATAAAATCTTAAAAAAAAAAAAAAACCACTGTGCCTGTGTGGGAGATTCACAGGGGTTTGGGGTACTCTTGAAGATAAGCTGAGAGATGCAGACAAGGGTACGTGAATTATCAGGTTAAGAAATTCTAGATGGTATCAGAAGCATATTCCAATGGGGGGGGGCTGTCATTATTTTCTGACTCAATTTTTTTTTTAAAAAAGGGTCTTTTCTGATGTATATTCCTAGGAGGCATGGGATGGAGGCCCATCTTTCTGTATAGAGACACATATAAATGGCAAATCTCTACCTACCCAGCAAAACTGACTTCCCTGGCATGAGACCAGTGCAGAAGGACAGAGCCACAGACTTACAATAAGTCTGTACTTGGTTCAAAACTCTGCTGGCACCATCTTGAAATTCTTAATGATTTTCTAATAAGGGTCCTGCATTTTTATCTTTCACTGGGTCCCACAAATTATGTCACTGGTCCTGCTATGGCAAGAAAGTGCAGGAAACCAATAGGTTATTATTCATTTATCAAATGGCCCAGTGGATCCACATAGGTGTTATTTTGAAAAACATGTAAAGAATGAATCAATTTTATATCCAAATGTGGGGGGAAAAAAAACAACTAAACCTCTTTAAGCTTAATAACATACAATTTTGATAAATAAAAATAAAAACAAAGAGAGCATTTTGTTCACTGCTTAATCACAAGTTCCTCCAAGTCAGAAGATATTTGGGTTAGAAAGGCAAGATGAATCTTTCTCCATTACAAATATTTAGGAATAGCTAAGTACAATTTTCCTAACTCCTTCAAGTTTTTCTTTCCGTGGAATCCTTTACAGTAAATCTTCCAACCTGTTATTATTATTATTATTATTATTTTGAAGTATGAAACTTGCATTTCTAGGAACAAAAGAATTCTAATTCTGTTCTCTGTCTTCCCACAGGATCTACTATCTATCGTCTCTTAGGGACAATAACTTTCCCTCCTACCAGAGACATGAATGGGAGAGGAAATGTAAGCCCTTAATTACTACAGATGTTACTTTATGGAATTTTTATTCCAGAAGAGCTCCAGAATGAAAAGCTTATGCCCCAGAGCCCCCCTCCTTGTTCAATCTCTCTCTGGATACTCATCTAGATAAAAGGCAGTTAAGAATCTAAAGCTTGCTTGCAAGAGTCCTACAAATCAAATCCTTTCTCTTTGTCTTAAAATGACATGGAATTCTAAATGAAGACTAAAACTAGACTGGGGTGTGTGTGTGTGTGTGTGTGTGTGTGTGCACGTGCTTGTTGATTCTATATGTGTTTTAGGAAATACAGAAGAAGCTAAAGTAGAAAATCAGGTGGCTCACCAACTCTACCCACCTAAAATTTTTTTGCTCTGGATTGAAAGCCTTAAGTCTTTCCTTTTGGATTCTAAGTATGATCATCTTTTCTTAAGACTATTTTACATCCATATCAAGCCGGATGGGGGCTGTTTCTAGGAACATAAAGACAGCGGCATAGATTGTTCACTTTGGCTTCATTCAGATTTAACTAAGTGAATGTCTGCATTGAGCCTTTAGAGACTCTCCTCTCCGAAAGAATAAATGCAATAAAAGTCTGTTTTCTGTAGCTGCTGGTGCTTAGTGTCAAACCATGTTATGCTGTACCACCCAGCAGTGACAATTTCATTTTAATACACGGGGCATATTTTAACAAGGCAAAGCAGTCCCAGCAAAGACAGTGATATAGGAGCGACCAAGGGAAAGGCTCAGGGTTCCTCACGTATTTTATGTGGAAACCGAACAAAAGTGAGACTGGAGCTCTGGGGAGGAGGGGGGGGGCGGTGGAGAGAGACTGCATGTGAATAGCCACCTTAGGAAGAATGTGCCCATTCTCTTCTCAAGTTTCACAATTAACTGCTTTGAAATGCCAGCTCAAGCTATCTGCAATCTGGCCCACGCTTCAGTTGAAACTGACACTAGCATTATCAAGTGAGTCTGAAAAGGCGGCATGCCAGACAAAGCTGCCTTTACATGTCCCTTTCAGACGGGCCACTGAATCACTACAACCACATCTATTCTTCCCAGGCGGTACCTGAACCCCCTCTAGTACCTCGGGACAGCTCGCGTGCCAGGCCAACCATTCACCCGAAGATACATTAATTAGGTTCTTACAAGGCTCCAATCATTGTATAAAGCTTCGGGGTTTTCTGTTAGGTCTGATGTTTAAATATAAATACACATTAAAGGTCCCGTTTGACATTCTTTCTTGTCTCAGTGCCTAGGAACCTGGCTTCAGTCATTCAAAACAAACCACAGAATTGTGATTTAAAAAAAAATTTTTTTACACCAGTTACTAAGGGGAGCCGGTTTCACAGCCAATACAATTCCCACAGGCAAGTTACATCAGAGGAGAGTTTGATCCAATATTAGTAGAATGTTCTGGGTCAGACTTGACACAGAGATGTGGAAAAGGATTTTGCAAAACCATCTGCAGCCTCCCTATCTCAGCTCAATAGAGGATCTCTCAGTTTATGATCTTAAAGCAATAAGCATTATTAACCATATATGTAAAACAAATCCACCCTGCCACTTATTTTGGTTAATTAGAGGTTTCCGCTATTGTGAAATTTTTGTGGTTTCGCAATCATAGGCTCTGTACAAATTATTGGCAACTTAGAATATCCAACGTTGCAAGCCAGTCTTCCATCTAAATCCGGTTAGAGTTACGCAAAGGGACAACATTAACAGATTTTTAAAAGTACTAAAATGTGCACTCCTTCTGAGATTTCAAAAATAAATTCCATCATTCACTTCTTACTCTATCGTAATGGAAAGCACAGCAGTCGAGTCCCAGGAACAAAGATGAGTAAATGAGTTGAATTTTCTTCTGAGTCTTTAATATTTGTTTTCTATCTGCCGGGTGCTTGACATTTTTAGGATGTAACAGGTATCATAAACGCCAAATAATGAAGCGGAGCTGCCTCTCTGCCATCTTCCTTTGCCAAAACCCAGACATCTGGGTGGTGTCTTACTCGGCATTACAACACATTCCTCTTTAGGAAACGAAACTGTGGACAATATTTAACTAATTAAAACCCACTCCAGAGTTTTAGAATCACATAATTTCAGGACTAGAAATAGCCCCAGATATCAACTTCTAAATTGTACAGATGAAGAAACTAACACTAGTTGCCTTCCCTAGAGACTAGTTAGTGGATGAACCTGGAATAGAACCTTTGTCTCTTGACTCTCAGTTCAGATGGTTTACCTGTAAGAGATGAAGTTCCATTGCTGGCCTCCCATCATCCCTCCTGATTTCCTGTACTCTGTCTACTTTAATGTGTTCTGATGCTGGATAGATCATGCTACCTTCATTCTAGTTCAATCTCTGTTAACTGGAGCAGCTGTTCTCAAAAATGGAGATACACCATAGCACTTATTTCATGTAGCATAATACCCTCTAGTTCCATCCAAACACCTTCATCTGACGTGACTGGAAGGGTACTTCACCTCTATGGTATTCTTTCCAAAAACCTATACATCATATGGATCCTATCATGAGAAAAACGTCAGACAAACCCAACTCTGGAGACATTCCCCAGGATACCTGGCTAGTGCTACTCAGGAAAAACAAGGAAAGTCTGAGAAATTGTCACAAACTATAACAGACTGATGAGACATGACAACTAAATACACAAATGGCACCCTGGATTGGATCCTGGAGCAGAAAAAGTGTATCAGTAGAAAAAAACTGGTGAAATCCAAATAAAGTCTGGAGTTTAGTTAATAGTAATGTATCAATATCAGTTTCTTAATTTTGACATATACACCATGGCGATGTAAAATGTTAACAAATGACGTGGTGTGTATGGGAACTCTTTATTACTTTTGTAACGTTTCTGCTAAATTAAACTCACTCCAAAATAAAATGTTTATTTTAAAATGACTGTACATTAAAATGATCAGGAAACTATTTTTAAAAATACCAATGTCTGGGCCCCAGCCCATGAGATTCTAATTTAACTGCTTTGGCATGAAGTCCAGGCACATATTTTTCAAAGCTACCCAGGTGATTCCAGCGTGCAGCAAGGATTGAAAACCACTGTTCTGGAGCTCTTTGTCACGTGCCCCAAATGAGAAATCATGGGCTGAATCCAGCCTTCAGGTAGAAAGTTTTGTTTGGACTACAAAGAGGTTTTAGAGAATCTGAAATGGTTGTCAACATTTAAAGACTGGGAGACTTCACATGAAAATTTGGATTCCTGATTCCTCTTGAAAGATGATATGGTCTGATCCATGTTTTCTGCATGGCAACTATGGTACAATAAAAATAAATTTAGCCTTTGTCCCTGGTTTCTGACACAGAACTCCTAAAACCCATGGTATTTCCTGAGTGAAAGAAATGTCCTTCATTACTTATAATAAGGCCTTTTGGGCCACACCTGAGTTTATGTTAATGAGGTGACTCAAGAAGGGACCCCTAGAGAGATTCAGGATGGGGCTGATCACCACAAAGACCAAATGATGAGAAGGTTGGAGGCTTCAGCTCCACCCACCACCTCAGGGATGGGAAAGGGGCTAAAGATTGAGCTCAATCACCAATGGCCAGTAAATGAATCAACCATGCCTATGCAATAAAACCTCCATAACAACCACTAAACAAAAGAGTTCAGAGAGATTTGCCGGGAGGGTGGTATGCCCCGGGAAGACAGAGAAGCTCTAAGCCACTCCTTATACCCTATATCTTGCCCTTTACATCTCTTTTGGCCATTCCTGAGTTGTATCCTTCATAATATACTAGTAAACAAAAGTAAATTGTTTTCATGAGTTTTGTGGATTGTTCTAGTGAATCAGCAAATCGGACGGGATCAAGGAATGGTGGGAAGAGTCTTCTGGGGGGACTGAGCCCTTAAACCTGTGAGGTCTGGCAATAATCCTATATAGTCAGTGTTAGAATTGAATCGAATAGTTGGACACTCGGTGTCATAATTGGAGAACTGATGTGGAAAAACAACATGTATTTATTGTTAGAAAACCTCACACATTTGGTTTTAGAAGTGATGTCATCATAGCAACCACGACCTGAAGTTGAACAGTTGCTTTCTTTAAACCAAACCAGTTTGTCATCATCCCTACCATCCTGTATCGATTGCCAATGCTAAGGTAAAGTTGCAGATGCTTAGTTATCATTAACCTTGCACTATTTTTTCTTTCCTTTTTTTTTTTTCCATTAATGAAGTCAAGGGGAAGGAAAAATAAGTCAATTTACCCATGTGTTTTCTGTTTACCCCTCTATATGTCTTCTCTGCTCTATGCTTCAAAGAAGTGATCCATCTATGAACTGTGTCCTCTTAGCTCTTTTATCTGATGGCTTTTCATTGGGTTTAGCCATTGGGGGCCTGGTAGGAGTAAAGAGAAGTCTGACCAGTTCCTGTTTCTTCTCTCTTGGCTTTGGCACCCCCTCTCTGGCTGGGATTGCATCCCTCCCTGTCTCCAGCTATTCCAGGCAGCCCCTCCTTCCATGGCTCTGGGTCTCACTGGCTCTGGGAGCACTCTTCCACCTGCCTTCAGCTGTCTCAAGGCAGCAAAAGCTTCCTTCTGCTGGTCATCTCTGGGTATCTCAACATCCTTGGTCAGTTTCCTTCACTCTACCCACACTTTTTGTAAATCCTGCTTTACTCTAGTCTCTTCAGTTAAATCATGTGGGGTGAAATTCTGTTTGCAGCCAGCATGCTGATGGCTCTGCCATAAAACTATCAACGCTGAAGGAACAAAATTATCCTGGAGGCTGTGTGTTTGAAGAAAAAGGCAAGGGAAAAAAAAAAAAAAAAAGGTTTCTTTTACACCAGTCTGGGAACTACTTGTCTCTTAGATTATCTGCCTACCACCGGTTGACACCATAACCTAAATCTGTCCTTTAACCATAGATTAATGTTTTCAAAAGGAGTTTTGGTGAAGAAATGGAAGAAAATTAAATTAAAAACATTAAAATTGAGATAAAGGAGGAATTGATAAGTATAGTATGTTCAGATCTAGAAAAATCCTACCGTTAAATGCCACTGGAATTCATTATCACTTTTAATCAATCTCTTTGAGCTACAGGCACATTTGATTCCTAGATATTATTATCTGTTACATCTCTTTTCTTTCCTCTATGAAATAGAAACTTTGCCTTTTTCTGGTTCCCAAACATGCCAAACTTGGCCCCATCTTAGATCTCTGATTGCATTTTCCCCTTTGCCAGGATTCCCTATCCAACCCCACCAAGAGACTCTCTTGTTCCTTCTTATCATCTGTGTCTCAGACTAAATGCTCTCTCTTCTGAGAACTTTCCTGTCCCTGACTTCTAGCCTCTCCTTCTGCCATACTCTCTATTTTACCCCTGTTTTATTTTGCCTTTATAGCCCTTTAATTATTTTATATGGATTATTTGATATTATTTGATATCTTCTTACTTGTTTGGTTACATTTTTTTGTCTCCCCAGTCTAGTAGCATGTCAGATATTTTTCTCCTGTGTACCCCTCTGAATTAATATCTAGAACAATTACTGGCATATTATAGTGCCCAAGACATATTTACTGGATGAAATGAATGAATGAATAAATACATTATACATATCAGAAAAGGAGGCTCAGAGAGTTTATGTACCTGTCCAAGAACACAGATAGGAGGTGCAGAAGTAAGATGCAAGCTATGTTATTTCTGACCCAGAAAGCCATGTTCATAACCACACAGAGTGAGTGGATGGGATGATCCAACCCACAGAAAGTTGAGAATATAGGAAAGATACCAAATAAAAAGACTCACACTTGTGAGTCCAAATGACATTTCCCAGTGTTTCTTCTTTATTGGTGGGAAGCAGACAACCTACCTCACATCTTCACAGCCTTCAGATGGTCCAAGAGTCCCCATCACGGTTTGTGCTTACAGCCAGGACAGGGCAAAGAAACCTTATAGGCCCTGAGCCCACTTAATGGTTACTGTTTCCAACCTCGAGGTAACAGAGTTCTCCAATTTCAGTTTTACATGAGTAAATATTCAGAACTCTCTTCTCATCCTACAGAGGATGATCCTTGGGATCCAGTCATTTCAATGTTATAATGATAAAACAATAAGTTATATGTTTCCCTCCTTCTCTAAGTTTTTATAAAGCCATGTATAGAGCAAGAATTGAGTCCAGGACATTTCAAAATTATAGATTATTTGATACAATTTAATCAATTTGTTTGATTGGTTGACTGGTTGGTTCTTTGCTTGGTTGGTTGGTGTGGGTCTTGAAACCTGGGCTCCGATATATGGAAAAGAAAGTAGAATGTTCTGCCGTATCTCTAGCCATGATCATGACTTAACTGATGGTGAAAGAAAGAAATGCTGTGCAGAAACAGATCAAGATAAATGAAGAAACATGTAAAACAAGAACAAAGATCCAGAAGCTGAAGGATGGACCAGGAGTTTACTCTCCAGTAGATCACATTTGCTGGCAATTGGCTGAGGAATTAAGATTACCAAACAGAGTAACAGCCCTTATTCTCTTCAGTCTCAGCAAAAACTGTAACCTCTCTCTGTGCAAACATAGCTGCAATTTGGAGATGACTAATCACTAAATTTACACTTTGGAGATTTTCTTTGTTCACATTTGATTTCCTAGTTCCATGTAGGTTTGAGGTAGAAATGGCAAAACATTGCCAAAACAGCAAGGGGGTGGGTGGATTTTTAACACAAACATAGACTCCATCAGATCAAGAGATATGATCGAAACACATTCCAAACAATGACAATTCGGTAAGCGTGATGGTCATTTTAAAGGGGCATATATTTGCCTGCAAAGGAAGTATTGGCATTTGCCTTATTATTTTTTTTAATTCCTATATTTTCATTATGCTGATCCTGAGTCAGAGTTTCATTATATTTCAGGAGGGGAGAAGATAAGGAGCAAGAAGTATCAGGAGGTAGAAGGTAAATCAATAATATTTTAAAGATATTCAACACTAACTAAAGAAAACACAAAAAGAGTATTTTTCACCTACTATTTATACTGATTTTTAATAATCAGGCTGATATTTATCTGCCTATAACCACAATTATTATTATTTTTTTACTTAGCAAAAAGAAAGAACTGAAACTCCTTAATTGGAAAACATGTTCATTTAGTAGAGAGAGACAGAAGACAGGGCTGCCCATATGTTAAAAGTCATTCAAACAAAATTCCATGAGAATCAAATTAAGAGTACTGAAGAGGGGTGAAAAATACTACAAAATACAAAGGTCTCTGTGCTCAGTGATCTCTCACGCTCTTTCGCTCACCAGGGGACAGTAAATGCATTTCTTAAAGAGGTTCTATGTTTCCAGATGGTGAAGCTGGATTAATTGTGAATGTTTACCTCCCCCATCTCTTCTGCACTTTGGGTCATTCTTTACTGGCCTCACATAACACTCTTTCAATGTGATTTTTGTTAGACAAATGGTCTCATGTTTCTGGGAATGGGAAATGGATAACAAGAACACACAGCCATGTCCGTCCAGCCTCAGGCTGATTTATGCTCTGATCCTCACCCTGGAAGGCAAGGTAGTCTGTTGGCACCCACTAGCTTTGCAGTAGTGGGTCTGTCTTGTCTGACTGTCAGCATTCCCACCATAAACTTCTGTTTTTAGAGGTTTATGACTTGGCTATAAAATGCTGCCTAGAGGGCGGTGGATCTTACAAATTGTTTTAAGTTGTAAGAGAGTAAAAAAAAACATAAAAAATAAAATAAAATGTCTGTAATTTCAGACATATCTGGTGCTTCTGGAATTTGAAAAGCCGGTAATTGTGCTGTCTGTGCACCCTCCTGGCATTCAAATCTATGCTTTGAAGTTCAATGTTTTAAATATAAAATGAAGACACTACCTTTACTTTGAAGAGATGGTTATCAAAGGAGATTAATGTGTAGCTTGCAAGTAAAATAATAATGGGGGGTGTCTTTCTAGTTAAAGAATTTTGGGATATCTTGCATATGAATCAAGGACCATATCTGGTGGTTAGAAGTGACCAATGGTAATATTTAAAATGAAACTTGCCAGGGCATCTGGGTGACTCAGTCAGTTAACCGACTGATTCTTGGTTTTGGTTCAGGTCATGATCTCAGGGTCTTGAGATTGAGCCCCGTGCTCAGTGTGGAGTCTGCTTGAGATTCTCTCCTTCTCCCTCTGCCCCTCACCCTGCTCATGCTCTATTTCTCTCAAATAAAATAAAATAAATAAATAAAAATCTTTAAAATGAAGCCTGATAAATTTATTCAGGTTACGTGAATTGAGAGAGTCATAAATTCAAGAGATAGATTCAATTTACCAGGCACAATTACAGGCCAACTCTTCTCCCAATCAAATAAGCATTTTCTTTTAATAACACCTGTGTCACTGTGAACTTTTAGAGGAAGAAATAATTTGTAAATCAGTAATAGTTGAGCTGATGTGACTGTAGTTTCCTCTAAAACCCCAGTTCACCCATCTCAGAATTGGCTTATCATTGTCATCAAATGCTACCACCCTGCACAGTTATAGTCACAAACAAAAAAAACCAGAACACTTGAAGTGATTTCATTTGTTCATCATCAAAAATTTACTGAAGATCAATAATGTGTCAGACAACATTCTAGGTGCTGGGACAGACATGAAGAAGAGCAAGACATGGTCCCTACACTTGAAGAACAGGACGGGAGATGGATTCATGACCAGTTCATTTGACAAAAGGGGTACAGTGTGATCGAGGTGTCAACAGGAATCAACTCCATCAGGAAAAATTTCTAAGAATGGAACCCAACAATTTGAAATTTTACAGGCCTTCCAGATGATTTGAGAATCAGTCCTAATGCCCTAAGGCAATGCTTTTCAGGGTTTAGAGAGCATGAGAGTCACCTAAAGTGCTTGATAAAGCACAGATTGCTGCACCCCATCTACCCCCCACCATTGCTGATTCAGTAAGTCTGGGATAGGGCCCCAAAATTGCATTTCTAACAATTTCCCAAATAATGCTGACGTTTCTGTCCTGGAAACTACACTTTGAGAACCACTGTCCCAAGGCATCCATTGTATGTAATCCATTAACTTTTCTCACTAGCTGCCCACTATCCTGGGAAGAAGGGAGAAAATTGTCACTCAAGTTATCTCTGTTTTGTGGTTCAGAGGGAGAGCTCCAAATGAGAAAGGCTAACAATGGGAAAAGGGTGATATCTAAAAAGAAGGAAAACTGTAAAAGTGAATTTGTGAATGATCGAGTTTGTTAAGGTAGTAACCACAGTGGTTTGAGAAAATGCAGAGCAAATATCCAAGGTTGCATTTAGAGCAGGCATAAAAGAATAATTTAAAATTCCCACTCTTCCTCAGTTCCTAAAGAAAAAAAGAACTATAGGATTTACTCTTCCATGAAATCATATACTGTGATTATAGTGTTGCCTCTTACAATGTGCATTACTTGACTCTGCACCAAGAAGAATATTCTTCATTTTAAGCAAACTGAAAGCGTATAGAGAAGACAGAAGTGAGAGAAATGAACAGCCCAATCTCTGTGTTATAAGCTGAATTGTGCCTCCAACCACAACAAATTCCTATGTTGAAGTCCTTCATAATGTGAGTGTATATGGAGATAGGGCCTCGGATGCGTGGGTCCTCATCCAATCTGACTGATGTTCTTTAATTTTTTTTTTAAGATTTTTATTTATTTATTTGAGACAGAGAGGGCACAAGGGTGGGGTGAAGCAGAGGGAAAGAGAGAAACAGATTCCCTGCTAAGCAGTGAGCCCAACAGCATGGGGCTTGATCTGAAGTCCCTGGGATCATGACCTGAGCCAAAGGCAGATGCTTAACCGACTGAGCCACCCAGGCACCCCTGATGTCCTTTAATTTTTTTTTTTTAATTTAAGTTTATTTATTTAAATAATGTCTATACCCAATATAGGGCTCGAACTCATGACCCTGAGATCAAGAGTCACATGCTCTTCTGACTGAGCCAGCCAGGCGCCCCATGAATGATATCCTTTTAAAAAGAAGAGAGTAAGACACCATGTGAAGACCATGTGAAGATACAGGGAAAACAAGGTCATCTACAAGACAAGAAGGGAAGCCTCAGAGGAAACCAAGCCTACTGGGACCATGATCTTAGACTTCTAGCTTCCAGAACTGTGAGAAAATAAATTTCCGTCATTTAACCCACCCAGTCTGTTGTATTCTGTTATGGCAGCCCTAGAGAATTACTATACTCTGTATCAAAAGCCCTTTGCTTAAAAAAAAAAAAAAAAAAAAAAAAAGATCACCACAGATCTTAGAAAATGTTTTCTCTTGATAAAGTTGAAATATGTTCATTTCTCAGCAGTACAAATGAAGGAGAAATTCATTTGTTAGAGATTTTCGGGGGACAAGAAGTGGGAGAAGGACCAGAAGGATGTGCATGCTGTTCCTTTCAGTGAACTCCCACACTGGCCAGCCCTCCCACAGTAGCTTAGACACTATCCAACAATGAGGACATTGGCAAAATTCGGAGCCCTGGGTGATGTGATTAGCTCTGTCTTGACCATGCAAATGAGCAGTTACCAATGATCTGAAAAAGTGAATGCCTCAAGCATACATTCAAGTCAGGGAGAGTTTCTTCATTCTGCTTATTTTTCTTCAACTCATCATGCATCTTGTATATGTCTACCAGTCTACTAGAAAATGGTGGAGATATGAATTTTAAGACATGGTCCATGACTTGTAGGAAGTCAAGTTAGAGATCGGTATGTATGTATGTATGTATGTATGTATGTATGTATTTAGAGAGATAGAGAGAGAGAAAGTGAGCCCAGGAGGGGCAGAGGGAGACGGAGAATCCCAAGCAGGCTCCACGCTCAGCACAGAGCCCGACACGGGGCTTAATCTCAAGACCCTGAGATCATGACCCAAGCCAAAGTCAAGAGTCAGATGTCTAACTGAATGAGCCACCCAGGCGCCCCTACAATTTGCTATCTTTCAAAGTGCGTTAATAAAAGTTGGTTTGGAATGGTTTCCAGGTAATGGCAGGGTTTATTATAGATGGACACACCTGTCTGCAAAGGGCTGACTTCCCAATGACTCTAGCATCCATTCACTCATCCACGTTAAGTCAGCTGGAGACACATAAACACACCAAGCCATGGAGACACGGCTTTTACTCTCGTTCTTTGTTGTTGAGCAGTTTTTCTCTGTGGTTTCTTTTGCTTTGTTTTTCATGAAAGCACAGCAGGTACAACCATTTTAACTCCGTTCCTGGCTGAGATCTTCCTTTGTAAACATCCCTTAAAGTTAAGATGAGAACTACTTTTCCTTTTCTGACAATGAAAAAAGTGCAATTTGCTTTTTTCTGTTCTGTGTAAAACATCAAAACCACACAGCCAGGGCCTCTTAAATGCAAATACCCTCCTAATCCCCCCACTTTATATGTCTGGGTTCCTTGGGACTTCCCAACAATTCTTGTTTCTCGAAATCTTTCTTCTCTTCCTTTTCTTGACTGAGAAATTCTATCGTCTAATTCTTTGGAAATCAATGCAAAAACATTTGGATGCTTTGTTCACCACATGGGCTCTTTAGCTTTGGGGTATTGGGCATTTATTACCACCAGCAGAAATTGGCAGCATCTGATTTTGCTAATCTAGAAGAGAGAATTGGGAACTGGGTATGCATATCATTATGACCTGAGACACATGTAACCATTCTTTGTACATACAGATTTTAGCAAGCACAACATATTTATAATTACATTGGAATTCTTTGGATTGAAGCAAAGATAGAGAGTCGGTTTGAAAAGCTACTTTTTTGCAGGGAGAGGGTAAAATAGTCTATTGCTTTGGGTCCTAGTTCTAGAAAGGAATGGAATTAAAAGGGAATAAGGAGGAAACACAAGTAATACATGTACATGTACGTAGCAAGTGTTTTACCTGGCAAAGCCAACGCCCCTGCTGACTCCATTAGCATCTCTTAGTATTCTTGTGGAAATGACGTGTCCGAAGGGTTTCAGCATATTTTCAAGTTCCTGCTCATCCATAGAAATGGGGAGATTTGAGATGTATAGGTTTGTTGGGTCTTGCTCTTGTTGCTAAGGGAAGGAAAGAAACAAATGCATTAGGTTCTGAATATTGAAAAACCTATTGCACAAATGGATAGACTTTTGCTTGAACTACAATATGGATTCCCAACTTCAACACACTCCTGAATATTCTTTTACTAAGGGCAATACTTCTTTTCAACGAATTCCCTTCTTGCTGAGTGTTTCTCATAGAAACAATGTCATAAATGAAAAGCAAGCTTTCTGCCCAGCCTCCTTAGGAAAGAAAAATAAACTTTTATTGCAACTGAACAAAGGAAACATGTGTATTCTTTTCTATTACCACTAACTACTGCTTCAACTCTCACTGCTCCGATTACCATTACTATTAGTTACAAACGTTGCATTTAGTGAGCACTCATTACAGGGCTAAGCATTGTTCTACACAATTAACATGCATTATTTTATTCAATATTCCTAATAAATATAATTGTTATCATTTTACAGAAGACAAAATTGATCCCTAACTTGTCCAAGTTACAGGGTTCATAAGTATCAAAGCCAGGGCTCAACTCTGGGGCTATCACCAAAGTCTGTGGGGTATCACCTAAGTCTATAGGCTTCACTGTCCTGCTCTACTACCTTCCACTTGACAAAAAGGCTGGGGGGAGGATGGGAACCACACTGGCCTCAGCATCACTGTGGAATTTGCTAAAAATGCAAATTCTCAGGCCTTACCCCAGAACCACTGAATCAGAAACTTGAGGGTGGGACAAGCAAGCTGTGTTTTGACCAGCCCTCCAGGTGATTCTGATGACTGGGCAAGTTTGGGAATTGCTATCCTACACCATACATGTTAATGTTTGAGTGAGATTATGATGTCTATCATTTTCTAATCCAATAGCAATAGTGCTAGGTACATTTCCTTAATAGAATGGGAACCCAAACAATCACTAGCATTATCTCTATGTCCATGAATGTTCTCTCTTTCACACAATGAATTAGTGTTGGGACTTAGTTGTATATATGTATCAAGATAAAACAGCCATAAACCTGGCATATTAGCCATTAAGATCAAAATATATCATATATTTAACTGCACCTTTATATTTTAACCAAAACAACAACCTTAACTTCAAGGATAAGCAAGATTAGATTGGAAAAAGAAATTCTGAAATCTATAGGAAATGACATTATGGAACAGCGAAACATCTTTTGTAAAGAGATCTCATATTCTAGAAAATTTGAGGTTTTAGGCACAATGAAAAAAATACAAGCAAGATTCCAAATATTATTTCAAGACAAAAAACAATTTTGGTATGAAACTATTGTTTTTAACAGTTCTAAATATTCAGATAGGTCATAATATTTTTATTAAGCTTTGAGATTAATAAGATGTATTATTACATTAAATTTTTTAACAGTTTAGTTTATCACCATGGAAAATGGTAAAAATAAACATATATTCATTCAGAAAAAGACAACACAGCTTTAGTGTTTAGGAATAGTGTAAGTGTAGGAACTGTGCAACTGTAGTCAGTTTCTCTCCCCCTCTCTAACACACACACACACACACACACACACACTACTAAAAAAATGGCACGATCCTAGAGCAAAAACAGAGATAATATTATTATCCTTTCCTAAGTGGTCATGTTCATGTTTTTGTTTTTGTTCTATTTTTTTTGTTTGTTTGTTTTTGCTGGGGTAATGGGAAGAAAAAAAGAAAAGAAAAAGTGGTGTTTTAGAGACATAATAAAGAATCTTATATACATACAACTTTTAAAAAATTTTCTATATATTTTAGGGAGAGACAGAGAGAGCATGAGTGGGAGGGGCCATGGGAGAGGGAGAGAGAATTTGAGGCAGACTCTGTGCTGAGCACGAGCTGGACGTGGGGCTCGATCTCATGCCGCTGAGATCAGGACCTGAGCCAGAACCAAGAGTCAGTCACAACGCGCTGTGCCACTGAGGAGCCCCGATGTAACTATGATACTATTTGACTACCCATCATTTAATTTTAATCTTTACATCCCTCCAAAGGTAGCTTGGCTAATATCAATATATTCATTGGATAATGAGGAAACGGAGCCATGAGGATGCATCATCTTGCCCAAGGACAATCAGATAATTAGTGACAGGATTGGAATTAGATTTGGTGACCAAGTCTCCTAACTTCTAGCTCAGTGTGCTTCTCGCTAGCCCAATGCTTCCCAAGCTTCAATCACCTGCATATCACCTGAGAAATTTTTGCCAGCCACGTACAACTTTTTGTTTACTGAAAAGCTTTCTTTAAATCAACATACCTTTGTCCTTAAATAAGTTTATTTAAAAAGTAACTTTCTGTTGCTACCAAACTAAAAAGCTGGTATTACTTGGCATAAATAGGTTACTTACCGTAAGAATAGGAAACAACAAATCAGTGTTATTAAATTATACCTAGGTACTGTTTGTTTGCAAAAGGCATTGACTCTCATGGTTGACTTTTTCTCAGTTACAAATGAGATTCGTAATTAAGAGAGGTGTGAGAATCTCACTAGCACCAGATGGAGGCTTTTTTTTTTTTCTTTTCTGGGAATGATCGGAATTGAGACAGAAATAGGAAAAGAATCATTTTCTTACAAAGAATTTCTGGATCCTACACACCTAGATCTACTTAAGTTCCATGAGAGATATATGTCCCATGGATTGGGAGTTCCTGCATTAACCCCGAACTTCTCAGAGAGGAGCGGCAACAGAAGGCAGTCCCCTGAATGGGTTGGAATTTGCCCAGCATTCTATACCCCTTTGTCCTCGATCAGGCTAACTAACCACAACCAGCCAACCCACTATCCCAGCGTACTGTACAGATCTTTTCATTTTCTCTAGGTAGCAATGAATTAGTTTATCCTGATTCAAATCCGTTTCCAAATTCTCCAACCGCAGAATTCATTGCAGCTTCTCAAAATGATGTGTGATCAACACGCAGAGCTTAGTACATAAGGGAGTGCCCAGTAAGCTATTTTCTGAATCCAAATTCAAACAACAAGGCCAACTCCTTAATCTGTATTCACAGACACATGATAGCACTGGATGGTGTGATTCCTTAATTTATACTCACAGAAAAAGTAAAGCATTGGGTAGTGTTATTTGTTAAGTAAGTCCATCCTTTGAAATGTGGTATTAGTCTTGAATATATCTGTTGACTTGACATAGAATGGACTTTAAAAGAATACATACATTTATTTTTTATACAATTATACATTCATATTTTTACTTTTAATGTTATCTATGCATCAGGTTTATGTAAATTGATGGCCACTTTCAAAAGGTGCTTTGGCACTATGAACCAAAGAGCACTTCCCTGTTAACTTTTCAGAAAAAAAGTCTCATGTGAGAATTGCAATCTAAAAGAACTTTAAGAAAACTTTTTTAACTTAAATTTTCATGATGATTTAGCTCCAGAATGGACCTTAAGGGACATCTTCTTCAATCTGATCATTTAATAAATGGGGGGAGAAAAGAGGTTAAAGGAGTAGTTATGGCTTGCTCAAGTCCACAGGCTTGAAATAGAACTCATGTCCTTTTCACGTGGTCTGATGTCCTTACCAATTCATGACACTGCCTTTTCTCTTAAGAAACAATGAATAGCAGACAGCAGGTTGTAGTTCAAAAGAATGTTAGCACAGATGACAATAAATATCTCTGAATTCCTTGTTTTATTCAGTTTTGCTTATTCATCAATTAGCTTTAGCTACTGAGCTAAGGCTATGAAAAAAGAAAAAAGAAAAAAAGAAAAAAGAAAAATTTCCTGGCCTTGGTCAGCATTTTACACACTCATTTGTAAAAGTATATGACTACAATTCATACATTACATTACATTGAATTGACCAGGTCACCATAAGTAACTCCCCAATTTGGTCTGTTTCTATATCTTTTTCTACAGGGATTTCTTGATCTATTATTTAATTTTGTCACAAGATTGTGAAACAGTAAAGTATCCTCTCCATTATTAATGAAAGCAGAGACCTGTCATTTCACTCAAGAATATGTAAACAATTTTTTTCTTGAAATGATTTCCATTTTCTTAGACTTTTTTGTATATGCAAATTGCCAAAATAAGACTTATTGGCACTCATTTGCTTTTTGACAGTTTAACACAACTTCAGAGTTTCAGAGCATTTCAAGGTGGCTAAGCAAATGAATCCCAATGGAGGACAATAATGGTTGCCCGCATCTAGATCAAAGGTTACGTCTGTTGGGGAAGGTCACAGAGAAGAAAAGATGTGATCATTGGTTGATCCATTAGCTGCACCTGGGCAACTGGAGGCTCCTCACCTCCTCCCCTGTCCTTGGAATGTGGGCTCCCCTTGCTTTCCCCATTCCCAGAGGATGCTGCAAAGACACAGCCTTGAGATAATGATGTGGTGATGCGACTGTCTGGATGGTATACATGACTGAACCCAGTTAAGGCTTCTATAGAAACCTTTAAGATTTGGCAAGCCGGTAGAGATCTACTCATTTCACTGCTGCCTAAGACAAGCCTTGTATCTAAGTTCCTTTTACTCCTTAAACCTGTCACCTACCCACCTGGAGTGGCCGGCCTCTTTCTTCCATCTCTCGCTGCCCTCTGAGTACTGGGGTCAGTTTCAGATTACACCTGGGAAACTCCAGAGGAGCTTGCAAACCAACAGAGTCTGGGCTGTGTTTTTTGAATATGCATTATGGCCATTATATATACATGATTCTGAAAGAGGTAGTGGAAGACTTCAAAACTTGATTTGGTAACACTCAGTCTTGCCAAAACTACATTTAAATATTCAGGAAATAGTTATTAGCATTAGAGACTTTACAGCAATGTTTATCAATCTATACCTGGGGGGAGACCACTTTTATTCTCAATCTGTCATGTACCAATATTTGTAAAATACAATAAAAATAACTCAATGGAAAGTAAAATTAAGCTAAACGATGTGCAAAATAAAGTTGCATTTTTTTATTATTACATTTGACAGACCAAAATTATGTTTGGATTAAATGTTATGTTGATGTGAAATTGTTATATAAAGTTTTAAATCCTTATTCTCAATTCCTGTTACTTATTTCATTGGGAACAGTACCATTGGGTGAACCAAACTTTATGTAACACTGTTTTAGGGGACTATATTCCTATTTTTTTTTCATCATAATATAATGTCCTATGGTTATTAATTATTTTCTTACTTTATATACTATCAAGTCCTTTTCTCATCACAAAATTGTATGTAACCAATTTACAGTCATTTTTGAACTATGAGTCAAAACTGTCTGAGATGAATTATCTGAAGCAGGGGTGACAAAACATCCAGAAATATCCCAAGGAAGTGTGAAATAATTCTAAAGCAAATATGTGACTATAATATTTTAAAAACACAGTGAGAGGGATGTTCATACAGATTGAAGATAATATTATTATTACCTTACATAGAGCAGAGTTTTACAGTATTCCAAATGCTTCAGCATCATTTTATTTCAGGTGGCCCTTTATAATAACCCTATGAGGTAGGGAAGGCAAGAGTTATTACCTCCACTCTACAAATAAGAAAACTGGTTCTGATATCTTGAAAGGGTTGCCAAGGTCACATGGCCAGTAAGCAAATAAACCACATCATAAAAAGAGATTTTTTGACTCTCGATCTGGTCCCCTTTCTTCTATACTATACCAACTCTGGGGATGGTCTATAAATATTGCAATTCAATGGGTCTCACCCGGAAAAAGGAAAATCAATGGGGAGACAAAGGAGCAATTGTTTTTTAATGGAATAGTCCATTTTAAGTGTTGTCGCAATGTAAAAGTTAGTAATAATAAAAACTGTTTTCTCTCACCCTGAAAATGGAAGCAAGGAGTCAGAGACTCCCATGTAAACAACTGGCCTCCAGCCATCAAAGGATTTGGAACTAGTTTACAACTGACTTGGTATAAAGTTGTCCTCCCTGTCTGGTAACATTCTCAGCATGTTCAGGGCATGGCTATCAGAGTTATGGCTCCTCTAGATAAGTAATACCTGGAGGAAGCCTCTAGTTCTGGCCATATTTGCTTCAGTATCATCCGTGTGTCTGACGGTTATTTTCTATGCCAACCACACTGTGCCTCATGGGGCACAGAGGGTTGGTCACACATTATTCTGGATGTATCTGGGAGGGTGTTTTCTCGGTGAGTCTGAGATTTGAATCTATTGATTAAGTAAAGCAGATTGCCCTGCTAATGTGGGCGGGTCTCATCCACTCAGTTGAACACCCGAATAAAACGAAAAGACTGATCTCCTCAGTTAAGAGAGTATTTCTCCCACCTGCTAGCCTTCAAGCTGAGATATATAGGCCTTTAGGCTCAAATGGACATTTTGGTTCTTCCTGGGTCTCAAGCATGGTGGCCGACACACAGGAACTACACCATTAGCTCTCCAGTTTGATGACTGCAGATCTTGCGGCTTGTGAGCCTTCATCATCATGTGAGCAGATTCCAATAAATAAATACATAGGGAGGAGCAAGGTGGCAGAGGAGTAGGAGACCTAAATTTCGTCTGGTCCCAGGAATTCAGCTAGATAGCTATCAAACCATTCTGAACACCTGCAAACTTAACATGAGATCAAAGAAAAGAATAGCAGCAACTCTCTGAACAGAAAAGCGACCACTTTCTGGAAGGTAGGACGTGCGGAGAAGTGAATCCGAGGCGATATTCAGGAGGATAGACGGCGGGGGAGGGGGCCTCCATCGGCCGCTTCTGGCAAGTGATAGAGCCGCGGAGCACAAAATCGGAACTTTTAGAAGTCGGCTCCGCTGAGGGGCGTCGCTCCAGTGGCTAAGCGGGGGATGGAACCCTCGTGGGAAAGTGTGGTCTCAGGACCCTCGGGGTCACAGAAAGACTGGGGGTACCTGAGTGCGGCAGAGCTCCCAGGTATCAGAGCGGGGAAGCCGGCTGCAGAGACAGAGCCGAGGCGCGGGCTCTCAGCTCGGGGTTGCCATAGACCATGATCCACGGCACAGTCGGGCCACTGCTCCTCCAGCAGGGACCCAACAAGTGGCAGATCCGGGGAGACTCCCTTCCTCCCCCGGGAGGAGTGGCGTGGGAGCGCACCGCAGGGATCTGCTGGGTTTGGAGTATTCAAATGGGGTGGTTTGCCAGAGACAGAAACGCTCGGTCACAGGCCGGGTGAGCACGGAGTGCGGCCGGAGACCAGGGAGACGGGAGTGACTGACTGCTTTTCTCTGGGGGCTCACTGAGGAGTGGGGCCCCGAGTTCTCGGCTCCTCTGGGACGGAGATTGGGAGGCCGCCATTCTCACTCTCATCCTCCAAAGCTGTACGGAAAGCTTGCAGGGAACAAAAGCTCCCAAGAGCAAGCCCGAGCAGATTACTTAGCCCGGACCGGCAAGGGCGGGGCAATTCCGCCTCCGGCAAAGACATTTGGGAACCATGGCAACAGGCCCCTCCCCCAGAAGATCAGCAAGAACAGCCGGCCAAGACCAAGTTTACCGATCAATGAGAACGGCAGAACTCCAGCGCTAGGGGAGTACAGCACATAGAATTCATGGCTTTTTTCCCCCTGATTCTTTAGTCTTTCAAAGTTAATTTTTTTAATATTTTTTTTTGAATTTTTCGTTTTCCCTTTCTCAACCAACATCTTATCAATCCTTTTTTTAAAAATCTTTTTTATTTTTCATTTTTAGAGTCATATTCTGTCCCTTTATAGTAGTTAACCTTATTTTTGGTATATATATAAGTTGTTCCCTCTTTAAAATTTGGGATACAGTTTCTTCTCACAGACCAAAATATACCCTAAGTCTCTAGGGTATGGCTTTGTTCTTGTCTCCTGCCTGATCACATTCTCTCCCTTTTTTTTTTCTAATTCCTCTTCTTTATTTTTCCAAACAACTTCTTATCAATTCCCTTTATAAAATCTTTTATAATTTTCATCTTTACAGTCATATTCCATCCCTTCGTCGTATTTACCCTTATTTTTATACAAATATAAGCTTGTCATTCTTTAAAATTTTGGGAGGCACTTTCTCCTAACAGAACAAAATATGCCCAAAATCTAGTGTGTGGCACTGATCTATTCACCAGCCAGATCATATTTGATCATATTCTTTTTTTTTTTATCATTTTCTTTTTCTTTCTTTTTTCTTTCTTTCCTTTTCTTTTCCACCGATTTCAGTTCTCTTCTGATTTGTTTAGTGTTTATTTTTCTGGGGTCGTTCTTACCCTGTTAGCATTTTGTTCTCTCATTAATCTATTCTCCTCTGGACAAAATGAGAAGACAGAAAAAATCACCTCAAAAAAAAGAAAAAGAGGCAGTACCGACTGCCAGGACCTAATCAATATGGACATTAGTAAGATGTCAGAACTAGAGGGGCGCCTAGGTGGCTCAGTTGGTTAAGCGACTGCCTTCGGCTCAGGGCATGATCCTGGAGTCCCAGGATCGAGTCCCGCATCAGGCTCCCTGCTTAGCAGGGAGTCTGCTTCTCTCTCTGACCCTCACCCCTCTCATTCTCTCTCTCTCTGTCATTCTCTCTCTCTCTCAAAAATAAATAAAATTAAAAAAAAAAGATGTCAGAACTAGAATTCAGAATGACAATTATAAAGATACTAGCTGGGCTTGAAAAAAGCATGGAAGATATTAGAGAAACGCTTTCTGGAGAAATAAAAGAACTAAAATCTAACCAAATCGAAATCAAAAAGGCTACTAATGAGGTGCAATCAAAAATGGGGGCTCTAACTGCTAGGATAAATGAGGCAGAAGAAAGAATTAGTGATATAGAAGACCAAATGATGGAAAATAAAGAAGCTGAGAAAAAGAGACATAAACAACTCCTGGATCATGAGGGCAGAATTCGAGAGATAAGTGATACCATAAGATGAAACAACATTAGAATAATTGGAATCCCAGAAGAAGAAGAAAGAGAGAGAGAGGCAGAAGGTATATTGGAGCAAATTATAGCAGAAAACTTCCCTAATTTGGGGAAGGAAACAGGCATCAAAATCCAGGAGGCACAGAGAACCCCCCTCAAAATCAATAAAAATTGGTAAACACCCCAACATCTAATAGTAAAAAATATGAGTCTCAGAGACAAAGAGAAAATCCTGAAAGCAGCTCAGGACAAGAGATTTGTAACCTACCATGATGGAAACACTAGATTGGCAAGAGACCTATCCACAGAGACCTGGCAGGCCAGAAAGGACTGGCATGATATATTCAGAGCACTAAATGAGAAAAATATGCAGCCAAGAATACTATATCCAGCTAGGCTGTCATTGAAAATAGAAGGAGAGATAAAAAGCTTCCAGGACAAATAAAAACTAAAGGAATTTGCAAACATGACAAGAAATATTGAAAGGGGTCTTCTATAAAGAGAGAGCCTAAAAGTAACATAGGCCAGAAAGGAACACAGACAATATACAGTAACAGTCACCTTACAGGCAATACAATGGCACTAAATTCATATCTTTCATTAGTTACCCTGAATGTAAATGGGCTAAATGCCCCAATCAAAAGACACAGGCTATCAGATTGGATAAAAAAACAAGACCCATCGATATGCTGTCTGCAAGAGATCATTTTAGACCCAAAGAAACCTCCAGATTGAAAGTGAGGGGATGGAAAACCATTTACCATGCTAATGGACACCAAAAGAAAGCTGGGGTGGCAATCCTTATATCAGATAAATTAGATTTTAAACCAAAGACTATAATAAGAGATGAGGAAGGACACTATATCCTACTTAAAGGGTCTATCCAACAGCAAGATCCAGCAATTGTAAATATCTATGCCCCTAACATGGGAGCAGCCAATTATATAAGGCAATTAATAACAAAAGCAAAGAAACACAGCAACAACAATACAGTAATAATGGGGGACTTTAACACCCCCCTCACTGAAATGGACAGATCATCTAAGCACAAGATCAACAAGGAAATAAAGACTTTAAATGACACACTGGACCAAATGGACTTCACAGATATATTCAGAACATTCCATCCCAAAGCAATGGAATACACATTCTTCTCTAGTGCCCATGGAACATTCTCCAGAATCAATCATATCATAGCTCATAAATCAGGTCTCAACTGATACCAAAAGATTGGGATCATTCCCTGACTATTTTCAGACCACAATGCTTTGAAACTAGAACTCAATCACAAGAGGAAAGTCGGAAAGACCTCAAATACATGGAGGCTAAAGAGCATCCTGCTAAAGAATGAATGGGTCAACCAGGAAATTAAAGAAGAATTAAAAAAATTCATAGAAACCAATGAAAATGAAAACACAGCTGTTCAAAATCTTTGGGATACAGCAAAGGCAGTCCTAAGAGGAAAGTATATAGCAATACAAGCCTTTCTCAAGAAACAAGAAAGGTCTCAAAAACACAACCTAACCCTACACCTAAAGGAGCTGAAGAAAGAACAGCAAATAAAGCCTAAACCCAGCAGGAGAAGAGAAATAATAAAGATCAGAGCAGAAATCAATGAAATAGAAAACAAAAGAACAGTAGAACAGATCAACAAAACTAGGAGCTGGTTCTTTGAAAGAAGTAACAAGATTGATAAACCCCTGGCCAGGCTTATCAAAAAGAAAAGAGAAAGGACCCAAATAAAATCATGAATGAAAGAGGAGAGATCACAACCAACACCAAAGAAATAAAAAACAATTATAAGAATATATGAGCAACTATATGCCAGCAAATTAGATAATCTGGAAGAAATGGATGCATTCCTAGAGATGTATCAACTACCAAAACTGAACTAGGAAGAAATAGAAAACCTGATCAGACCTATAACCACTAAGGAAATTGAAGCAGTAATCAAAAATTTCCCAACAGACAAGATCCCAGGGCCAGATGGCTTCCCAGGGGAATTCTACCAAACAGTTAAAGAAGAATTAATACCTGTTCTTCTGAAACTGTTCCAAAAAATAGAAATGGAAGGAAAACTTCCAAACTCGTTTTATGAGGCCACCATTACCTTGATCCCCAAACCAGACAAAGACCCCCTCAAAAAGGAGAATTACAGACCAATATCCCTGATGAACATGGATGCAAAACTTCTCACCAAAACACTAGCCAATAGGATCCAACAGTACATTAAAAGGATTATTCACCATGACCAAGTGGGATATATTCCTGGGCTGCAAGTTTGGTTCAACATCCGCAAAATATCATAAAAGCCACCTATGAAAACCCACAGCGAATATCATTCTCAATGGGGAAAAACTGAGAGTTTTCCCCCTAAGGTCAGGAACACAGCAGGGATGTCCAGTATCACCACTGCTATTCAGCATAGTACTAGAAGTCCTAGCCACAGCAATCAGTCAACAAAAAGAAATCAAAGGCATCTGAATTGGCAAAGAAGAAGTCAAACTCTCACTCTTTGCAGATGATATGATACTTTTTGTGGAAAACCCAAAAGATTCCACCCCAAAACTGCTAGAACTTATAGAGTATTCAGTAAAGTGGCAGGATATAAAATCAATGCACAGAAATCAGTGGCATTCCTATACACCAACAACAAAACAGAAGATAGAGAAATTAAGGAGTCATCCCATTTACAATTGCACCCAAAACCATAAGATACCTAGGAATAAATCTAACCAAAGAGGCAAAGAATCTGTACTCAGAAAACTATAAAATACTCATGAAAGGAATTGAGGAAGACACAAAGAAATGGAAAAATGGGGGCGCCTGGGTGGCTCAGTCGTTAAGCGTCTGCCTTCGGCTCAGGTCATGATCCCAGGGTCCTGGGATCGAGCCCCGCATCGGGCTCCCTGCTCGGCCAGGAGCCTGCTTCTCCCTCTCCCACTCCCCCTGCTTGTGTTCCCTCTCTAGCTGTCTCTCTCTCTCTGTGTCAAATAAATAAAAAAATAAATAAAATCTTTAAAAAATAAAAATAAAAAAAAAAAAAAACAGAAATGGAAAAATGTTCCATGCTCATGGATTGGAAGAACAAATATTGCAAAGATGTCAATGCTACCTAGAGCAATCTACACATTCAATTCAATACCTATCAAAATAACATCCACTTTTTTCAAAGAAATGGAACAAATAATCCTAAAATTTGTATGGAACCAGAAAAGACCCCGAATAGCCAGAGGAATGTTGAAAAGAAAAGCAAAGCTTGTGGCATCACAATTCTGGACTTCAAGCTCTATTACAAAACTGTCATCATCAAGACAGTATGGTACTGGCACAAAAACAGACACATAGATCAATGGAACAGAATAGAGAGCCCAGAAATGGACCCTCAACTCCATGGTCAACTCATCTTCGACAAAGCAGGAAAGAATATCCAATGGAAAAAAGACAGTCTCTTCAACAAATGGTGTTGGGAAAATTGGACAGCCACATGAAGAATGAAATGGGACCATTTCCTTACACCACACACAAAGATAGACTCCAAATGGTTGAAAGACCTCAATGTGAGACAGGAGTCCATCAAAATCCTAAAGGAGAACACAGGCAGCAACCTCTTCGACCTCAGCCGCAGCAACTTCTTCCTAGAAACATGGCCAAAGGCAAGGGAAGGAAGGGCAAAAATGAACTACTGGGACTTCATCAAGATAAAAAGCTTTTGCACAGCAAAAGAAACAGTCAACAAAACCAAAAGACAACCGACATTATGGGAGAAGATATTTGCAAATGACATATCAGAGAAAGGTCTAGTATCCAAAATCTATAAAGAACTTATCAAACTCAACACCCAAAGAACAAATGATCCAATCAAGAAATGGGCAGAAGACATGAACAGACATTTTTCCAAAGAAGACATCCAAATGGCCAACAGACACATGAAAAAGTGCTCAACGTCACTCGGCATCAGGGAAATCCAAATCAAAACCTCAATGTGATACCACCTCACACCAGTCAGAATGGCTAAAATTAACAAGTCAGGAAGTGACAGATGTTGGCGGGATGCAGAGAAAGGGGAACCCACCTACACTGTTGGTGGGAATGCAAGCTGGTACAGCCACTCTGGAAAACAGTATGGAGGTTCCTCAAAAAGTTGAAAATAGAGCTACCATATGACCCAGCAATGGCACTACTGGGTATTTACCCCAAAGATACAAATGTAGTGATCTGAAGGGGTACATGCACCCCGATGTTTATAGCAGCAATGTCCACAGTAGCCAAACTATGGAAAGAGCCAAGATGTCCATCAACAGATTAATAGATAAAGAAGATGTGGTATATATATACAATGGAATATTATGGAGCCATCAAAAGGAATGAAATCTTGCCATGTAGATGGAAGTGGAGGGTATTATGCTGAACGAAATAAGTCAATCAGAGAAAGACATGTATCATATGACCTCACTGATATGAGGAATTCTTAATCTCAGGAAATAAACTGAGGGTTGCTGGAGTGGTGGGGGGTGGGAGGGATGGGGTGGCTGGGTGATAAACACTGGGGAGGGTATGTGCTATGGTGAATGCTGTGAATTGTGTAAGACTGTTGAATCACAGACCTGTACCTCTGAAACAAATAATACATTATATGTTAAAAAAAAAAAGGAAGAAGATAGCAGGAAGGGAAAAATGAAGGGGTGGAAATCGGAGGGGGAGACGCACCATGAGAGACGATGGACTCTGAGAAACAAACTGAGGGTTCTAGAGGGGAGGGGTGAGGGGGGATGGGTTAGCCTGGTGATGTGTATTAAAGAGGGCACGTATTGACAGGAGCACTGGGTGTTATACGCAAACAATCATGGAACACTACATTAAAAACTAATGATGTAATGTATGGTGATTAACATAACATAATAAAATTTAAATCAATCAATCAATAAATAAATATCTCCTATCGGTTCTATTATTCTGGAGAATTCTAACTCATACAATGTGCTAATTTTGCCAAATCGGTATTGCTATGAAAAACTCAGGACCCATGATCAGCTCCAATCTTCACACCAGGATGTCTGCATTCCTTAGCCACAGAGCCATGGCCCTTGACTAGGGAAAGAGACAGGCACTGCCTTTCCCAAACATACGTGCTCTAGAATCATACATCCGAGGTAGCGATTAAAGAGCAAAAGGAAAAGTATAGAAGGACTGCCAAGAAGGAGGCTTTCACCCCCACGCGATGCCTAAGTATGTCCTCTGTCCTGTTCGGTAAGGACTGAAGGGGTCTGCCCTATGTTTTTAATCGTCTTCTCCCTCCCCTAAAAGAAAAAGGGTGATTTCTCTTCCCCTAGTTTCACATGGTGATCGAGTGAGAGAAGGGTGATACGTATCAGTTTTTCCTCCCAAGGCACCTCCCAAGAACAATCTCTATAAGGAACACATTTAATTATGTGGAAGCATTTAATTATTTCAGATTTAATGCAAGCAAAGCGCTGGCAATGGAAGTTCACGTCCTCAAGTTCAATTGGAGGGCTTAATTCTCAGTAACAAACTTGGCAGAGGCCTGACTGTGAAACTCTGCCCGGTGCTCAGGACAACCTGCACCGCTGGTCATTTGCGCGATTCTTTAAGGGTTTTATTTCCAGATCTATCGAGCAGCCTCGGAGTTGAGGTGAGCAGTGAATGATTCAATGAGCCTCTTGAGGCTTTATGACTGAATTTGAATTACCTGTGTTCCTGGGACAGGTGGCCAGATTGGATTCCTGGCTTTCCTTGACTTCTCCCTCCACATGCACCTCATGAACTCGAGCTCAGTATCGCCCATTATCAGCCCTGATGTGATGGTTTCTCCTGTGAGAAAATGCTAAATTAACATTTTACAATATTGAGATCTCTCTATAGTTTTATTGTAATATATTACTATATCACAAATATGTATGGTTTTAGTACTCTGGGTCCTGACAGTCAAAAATGAGAACAGGAAACCAAACTATAGAGAACTACTCAATATTGTAAACAAACGGCTCCACAATTTCTCAGAGTCTAATCCATCTCTTGGAAGGGGCTCTCCAGGGATGTCTATTTTATCGGCCTGTTGTGAACTCTGGGGTAGAAAGTTGTTGCCTGATTTGTTGATAATGACTATGATCCTCTTTCAAACAACTGGAAGTATGGAAATGGCGTGAATATCACCATAAGTTTACTATGTTACCTTATTAATTTCTTCTAGAATATCCACCACAAAACATATAAATAGAGAGCAGTGCAAAGCATTTTGTATCTTCTGCCTAGGATATGTCAGCTTAGAAATTTGCGGAGGCTCACACGCATATGTGGTATACACACAAATGTAGCTCGGAGATGTAAAGATGCTAGGGATGTAGAGTCTGACTCGAGGGCAACCATTCTCATTGTATTCCACGTAGAGGACACCCCCGGAGCGCAACACAAGTGGCACCTCTTGGATTGTGCAACAGAGCTCACGTGGCTAACACTGTGTCTTACGAAATTAGGGAAGCCTGATGAAATAAGGACACCCTGTTAAATATGAATTTCTGATAAACAACAAATAACTTTTTTTAGTACAAAAAAAGTATTCCTATATATTGCATGGGTCACACTTATACTAAAATATCCATTGCTATAAGGGATTAACATCACTATCATATAATTTATTCACTGTCAGATAGGATTCATATTCTTACTATTTTAAGGTACGATATTAACTAATATTTATTTTAAGCTTACTACGTGCCAAGGACTGTGCTTTAAATTTATTTCAATTCATTATGGTTTTATTCTTTGAAGCAGCCCTTGCGGTAGATATGGCTCATGTCCTCACTTTACATGTGAGAAAGCTGAGGTTATAAGAAGCTATGTAATTGTCCAAGATCACACAGCTATTCGAAAAACCAACTAGAAATCAAATCCCAATCTATTTGAATCAGAAGCATGAGATTTCAACTTAAAAGCAGTGTATTAATGGCTGACTCACCTTTCTCTGAGAGATCAAGGCGAAGGAGCCACTTTGGATGTGTAAATGCGTAAACCTATTTAGCAGCTCAATTTATTTTCTGACTAAGAATGGAAATCACTTAGTCATACTGAGGAAATGAGTAAGCAAGAGAAGACCCAAAGTTAAGTCTTGCTGGCAAGTTACTAAGAAAAACTAATGAACTGGCTAGTTTCCTTCTTACCTCTATTACACAAGGATAAATTTTTAAAAAATGTATGTTTAATATACAGAAAGTGAAAAACTGCACCTTTGTATACAAAATGTTGCTGTTGTGTTGTTGTTTTGCTGGAATCTACTTTTATTCTTAAATTGTCCAATGTCAATTTCGCAGAAAACTGGCTTTGTAAAACCATGCACAATTCACATGTTATAGAGGAAGAGGAAGCTGTCAGCTCTACATGGGTACTCTTTTTTTTTTTTTAAGGAAATTCAGCTGTACATTTAAATCTTGTCAGTCTAAGTGAAGGATGGCATATCCTAGGCTTATTTAATCATAGTCTTTTCCAAAAAGAGCCTGAACATTTGGCGGCCTATGATCCTTAACAACACCAACTGGGAGAAAAGGTGTGTATGTGTGTATTTCACAATAAAAAACCAATTTATGAATGCAGAAATGGGGGAGGGTAAAGAGGGGCAAGGTGGGGAGGAGTTGCTGCTGTCTTGCTTCCATTCCTTTTTTTTTTTTTTTTTTTTTAAATTATATATTTTTTTTTTTTATTTGACAGAGAGAGAGACAGCGAGAGAGGGAACACAAGCAGGGGGAGTGGGAGAGGGAGAAGCAGGCTTCCCGTGGAGCAGGGAGCCCGATGCGGGGCTTGATCCCAGGACCTGGAATCATGACCTGAGCCGAAGGCAGACGCCTAACGACTGAGCCACCCAGGCGCCCCTTGCTTCCATTCCTTATGTTAACATTGTGACCTCAGTAGCAAAGAAGAGGTGCAACAGTGGGTTGAAGGAGTTCCAATGAGATAAACCACTTGCATTCGAAAAGAGTCACTTCCATCATCATTGCCAGCACTTCTTTGGCCCATCTCTTAAGCAGAATGCTCTTAAAACTCACCAGGGGGAAAGAGTAAGTGTATTCTTAATGTGGCTCAACAATGAATTAAGCAATTTCACCAAAACTGTTTAGAGGATCAATGAAAATGGAAAGAATAGATCTCAGTTTTCTTCTCCGTTCTATCTACAAGAGACCTATCGCCCAGTTGACCAGCCCACCTGAAGAACTGGAGGGACTGATGGTCATGGTACCACTTGACTCAACATCACTTTGTTGACTCACTTATCCTGGCTCCAGGTACTTTATTAAATGGATTATCCACTTATTTTTGACATCCCTGCTACTGACCATTCATTCACTCACTCATTAAACATTTCATGTTTTTCAGGTCCATTCTACATATTTTGGATGGCTGGGATGTGAGGAATTTGAGAAAGGAAGATTCAAGGATTATCTCAGAGTTTCGACATTTGCATCTTCACCTGCATGAGTACTATTTATTGTGCTGGAAGACATGGAGAACCAAATTTGAAGAGAGAAATCTAGAACTGTCTCTTGGATACCTTAAGTTTGATATATCCACTTCGTTTCAAGAGTAGTGATGATGTATAAATATAAATACTCAGAAAACGTGGAATATCCTAAATTCAGTTATATAGACTAGTATGGCCAAAGACATTTATAGAACTAAGAAGACAGGAAACATATTTTCTTTGCAAGCAAAGGAATGCACACATTGGATCATAAAATACTACTTTAGAATCCAAGGCATCTGAATAACTATGCCCAAGATTTTCTCAGAGGACAGAGAAGATTTGCCCAAGGTCCCAAATCAAGTTTGTAGCTGGAAATTAGATTCTCCCAGCTGTTAATTCAATATGTCTGTCTTTATGAAAATTTTCCAGGCTCTTATAAGGAATACTTTCACAATGCACAAGTTCCCTTCAGGTTATTTGGCTGTAGAACTTTGCAGTCAAATCATGGCTTGTGGATCAGCAACACTTGGCAGTTAGAAATGGGGACTCTGATGTGCTACCCCAGATCTGCTAAATCAGATCTGCATTTTAACAAGATCTGCAGGTCATTCATGTGTACAGAAGAGTTTGAGAAGCACTGTTTTAGGAGCTAAATCACTCTTGGATTGAGGGAGGATTATTTAGCAAACCTCTAGATTCTCGTAGTAAAATGAGGAGAAACACTGACATTGTTCTTGCTCAAATGATCATTAGCCTACTCTAATACTCAGTGAGGAAGGCCACCATTAAAAACAACAAAGTATGTGCACCTGAACGGACTTGGGAATGTATCCAAGGTACATTGCTGATTCTTTTCTTTTTTTTCTTTTTCTTTTTCTTTTTTTCTTTTCTTTTAACAGAGCTAGTTGAAGAAACAGTATGCAGGGCAGGATTATAGGTGATGCTCTATACTCATAGTTTTCCCCAGCACATCTCCTTGGCCCATCTGATTACAACACACCCAACTGGACATTCACAGGCACCACTGCCAGACCCATGCCAAGCAGGTACTGAGGGTCTCTCCGCTCTGCCTTTTCCAAAGCTGCAGAAGGCCGTTCAACTGCACACAGGCACAGCCCAAGGTACACGATTGTCAACACCCCAGGGACAAATTCCAAACAATGGGGTATGGAAAATGAACAATAAATGCTCCAGCCTTCTCATCTGATGGGCGTTCTACATGGTTCCTCAGAGTTTCCCCAGCAAAAAGAGCTCCGATTGCCAAAATCTGCTTACTAGAACATGCTTTTTGGACTTTTCTCCTATCCCCATATCATCTTCCCCACTCCTTTACTTCTATTTTCCTGGATCATTTCCCAAATAAACTAAATGCACTCAAATCCTTGTCCCTCTCTGGGGGGAAGAAAACAAATGCTATGTTTAAAGTGCATACAAGGGACACCTGGGTGGCTCAGTCATTAAGCGTCTGCCTTCGGCTCAGGTCATGATCCCAGGGTCCTGGAATCAAGCCCCGCATCAGGATCCCTGCTCAGCAGGAAGCCTGCTTCTCCCTCTCCCACTCCCCCTGCTTGCGTTCCCTCTCTCGCTGTGTCTCTCTCTGTCAAATACATAAATAAAATCTTTAAAAAAAAAAGTGCATACAATACAGATATGTGTAGACCACAAGTATATAGACAAGTGCATGTCTGGGCTTGAGGAAAGATGGGAGACTTATATAGAAGAATGATGATGCTTGTCTCTATGGGCGAATTTACAAGAGACTTTCACTCCAGACATTTCTGTATTATTGTGATTACTATTATTTTACATCGGGTGTTATTTTTATAAACTTTAAAAAAAGGGAAAAATTGAAAACATCAGGAAAGGGGATCTTTTAAACTCTGTACTAAAGACAGGGTAACAATTCCAATGCATACAAAATTATATACTAAGAGCTGTCGTTTATGATTGTCCCTCTGTGGCTTTCCTTTCCCAAGAGAATCTGACTGATAATGATTATGGGTTCCTTCAAAAAGAGTGGTTCTTCATAATTTTTATGAATCTTTTACCCTGAAAAATACAAAGTGCCTATGGCAAATTTCAAAATCAAGGATCCAGAAAAGCCACAGGGTGTAATGAAGAGATCTAATCAGGTTATTATCAACTTACCATTCAGCTACATCATTTTTCGCCTCTCCTCCTTCATTCTGAAATCTGCGCTATAATCGCCGATTCTCAAGGTTATTGTTCATGAGGTGAGTGAGAAAATTGTTAAGAGTTCAAGCCTCACATTTTTGTGCACTCTTAATGGGTCAACGGCCTCATTACCATATACACTCAAGAATGGTGATAATTTTTACAGAAATATGAAAAGATTTTTTAAAAAATCAGCAATTTAGAGGCACCCGGGTGGCTCAGTCGGTTGAGCATCTGACTCTTGATTTCCGCTCAGGTTGTGATCTCAGGGAACTGAGATTGAGCCCTGCCTCAGGCTCTGCACTCAGCAGGGAGTCTGTTTCTCTCTGCCCCTCCTTCTGCCTGCCCCTGCCCCCTCTCTCAAATAAATAAATAAATAAATCTTTTAAAAATATCAGCAGTTTAGTAGTTCTAATTTAAAAGATATCAACCCATGGGGCTCCTGGGTGGCTCAGTCATTAAGTGTCTGCCTTCGGCTCAGGTCATGATCCCAGGGTCCTGGGATCAAGCCCCGCATCGGTCTCTCTGCTCAGCGGGAAGCCTGCTTCTCCCTCTCCCACTCCTCCTGCTTGTGTTCCCTCTCTTGCTCTCTTTCTCTCTGTCAAATAAATAAATAAATAAAATCTTTAAAAAATAAAAAAATAAAAGATACCAACCCATATAGATCCAAATAGCTGGAACTCATGATTTTGTCATAATTTTCTTTTCTTTTCTTTTTTTAATGATTTTACTTTTAAGTAATCTCTACACCGAACATGGGGCTCAAACTCACAACCCTGAGATCAAGAGCTGACTTGCTCCACTGACTGAGCCAGTCAGGTATCCCTCCCTTTGCCATAATTTTCATTTTAATGCCAGGAATTTAAAATTCAAACTTGAGGAATACTTAGGTGGGAAGGAGGGCAGAAAACAAAGAAGGGAGAATGTGATTATTACAGAAATGAACTCATAAGCTTCATACAATGCATGGCTAAGGGAAAGAATATTGACTGGAAGTGAAGAACAAGTGTTTGGCAAAATTGAAACAAAACTAAATCTATACTAATATCAAAAGAACAGTGTGAATAATGAGCTATAAGTAACAATACTAAGGATGACTACACTTTATTAAGCTGTTCCTATGTGTTGAGCACTCTGCCTTGCATTAGCTTTCACAGTGGGTATTACTGTCATCACTATTTTGCAGATGAAAAAAATGGACACTATGAGTGGACAAAGGACTGATCTATAAGCACACAGCTATCAGAGTTAAGATTCAAACCAGGCCTGTGACTCCAGAGCCAAAGCTCCAAAAAGATGCCAGACTACCACCAATAACATAATGTGTGCCAGCTCAAAATACCCAAAAACATATGCATTAAAATCAACTGCTATGGCTGAAATAAAAAAAAAAAAAGGTACGTGTAAGAGAAATACATTGATCCTAACTTCTTTACTTACTATACCAGCGATAAACATGATTTACCAAGAGAGAAACAGATTAGAATATACTGATCCAGGTTCTATTAACAAAACTTGAGCAAACCAGAAGCTACTAGGACACGTGGGACAAAGAAATTAATACAAAGGAAATGTGTCTGTCCTTTTTGGCCTGCTACCATCAGAGAGAGTAGTATTCAAAAGCAAAACTAGAAACAACTAAATTATCCTACAAAATGGGAAAGTCTAATTTACTATATTTCCATAAAAACGGGACTCTTGTGGTTATTAAAAATTTTTAACCTTTCAGAAAGGTTTGAGGAAAGAAAATAGCAACATCATCAAGTCCTATGGGGAAAGCAGGCAAAAAAAAAAGTGTTGGCACAGGACACATTTGCACAGAAAAGAACCAGAAGAAAATATCAAGTTTTTAATAATGGTTATCTCTGAGTGGTGGCATCCAGAATACACTCTCTTTTTCCTTCTTCCTTACTTATCTATGCCTTAGAATTTTTTAATATAGAAAGGATAAGATTTGTCACATTACCAAAATAACAAACTTAATATAAATTCAGAGCTGAATTTCTCTTTTGTTTGTTTTTAGAAAGCCATGGATGAGTCGTCTGCTTTTCAATAACGGTGCAATAAGCAAATATGTTGGCCCAGTTATCTCTGTCCAGATATCTTCATTCTAGTAGTTGTGTCAGTATATCTAGAGGCTATATTTCCAGAAGTAGAATAACTATATTAAAGGGAATACAAATTAGTATGTTTTAGGTGATCCTCCAAGTTTGTGCCAATTTATACCTCTGCCAACAGTATACAAAAGTTCCATTTCCTCACACATCTACTATAATCAGTGTGACCCATCTTTTTAATCTTTGCCAACTTATTTGCTCAATTTAGGGGCCCCTTATGCCTTCTGTTCTCAGAATCATTGAAATTCAAACAATATATTTCAAGATCCTTATTTTTATGTATGTATGTATGTATGTAATATATGTATATATTGATTTTATTTCCTAGGAATTATAAGCCAGAACAAAAGATGAAAAAGCATCAAAGGGTAATCAGACTGGTCTGGGATTTGTGCAGGGCAAATGAGCCTGCACTGAAGAAATGTGCACAAATATGATAAGACATCTGATGCAGTAAATTGAACAATTCCTTCATCGAACACTTACAATGCCCCAGCAGGTAGCACACCTGCAAAAGAAATGATTTGTTACTAGAGAACTGAGCTCACGGTTTCACCTGTTGACCTAAAGACTGGTTTTTCACTTCTCAGTTACCAAGTCTGTGAAATGAGGCCAATGACAGAAAGAGCCACTCAATGGGCAATGATGATTAAGGTAGTTTTACACGGAACATACAAGGGAATTCTCCAAGGGAAGCCGGTGTCAACACAATTCACTATTGAAATGTGTCTTGGTCACATGATTAGAAGAGAATGAGCACTGATTTCAGGAAAGGAACAGCAGGTAGGGGTATAATTTTAGGAAGACCTACTTGGCTTAGCTGTAGGTAGAAACTTTGAAAAAGTGTGGAAAGGTAGAGTTGTAAAAAGACACAGTATGGTATACAGAGAAAACAACACAGAAGTAAAGTTGCAAACACTCATTTTACTACTTGACCAGTTGCTGATTCTCTCTGAATTTCATTTGTCTCAGCTGTAAATGAGGCTCATTCTACCGATAACACAGGACTGCTAGGCAAAACAGGTGAGGACATTCATGAAATGCCCAGCAAAGTGTTTGACATATATGGGCAGCTCACCCAGCTCCTGGATTTCAGTTTCATTAAAGAAATAAATTCTTGCCTGGAGGACATTATTTTACAATTCACAAAGGACAGGGAAATCACCTGTTATTATATTATATTTTAAGAAAAACCAGAGTTTCGAACAAAACCACTAATTGGGTAGATGTAGTGGGGGACGGGGGAGGGACACAGAAGAATGGAATAATCTTCAAGAAGTTATTACTCTTATTTCTCTTCCAAAATATTAAAACAATTCCCTATTATCTATGTGGTGAAATGAAACAAGATCCCCTTGTGCTTTGTAACACAGAAAATATACAGAGAACTACATAAATGATCGGACTCAGGCCAAGGAAGAAAGATTTGCCTCAAGACTGTAACTTCTGCTATATTTATCACAGGCTAAGTTACAAAAAGAGCCCATTCAATGTTGCCCCCATTTCTTCAGAGCTGTTACTTGAGAGTTTGTGTGCACGCGTGCATGCAAGCACATGCTGACATAGCTAAACTTACTTTCTACAACCTAATACTACCTGACATGGTAAAAGGGAAGAAGAAATAATAAAGTAACTTACAAAATATACTTCATCTTTGTGCTTCTAGGAAGAAGAGAGCCGAATATTCACTCTAATCTAAATCTTGTGTCCCCTCCCCTACGTGCAATCCCTATGAGGTTATCTTACCAAATCTCATGAGTTTAAATTCCAACTGTAAGTCATACCTCCAGTCCTGTCCTTTCCTTTCATTTCCAGACTCACGTACCCAACTGCCTACTCAACATTTCCACTTGTATGTCTCACAGGCCTGTCCTCCCACCCCAACTCACTCCTTCCCGGCCCTCCCCATCTCATAATGAATGGTAACTCTTCAGAGGCTCAGGTCACAAAACTTGAAGTCATCTTTGACTCTTCCTCCTTTTATCTTTTTCATTCTGTCACTGAATCCTATTAATTCTACCTTCAAAATTATTCAGAATTCAATGGCTTCTTCTTACCTCTCTGCTGCCCACTGGTCCAGTCCACTGTGGTCTCTGTGCTGGGTTATGACAATAGCCTCCTAACTGCTCTCCCTGCCTCCACCCTAGCCCACCTAGAGTCCCATCTCAACTCAGCAGATCAGAAGATTGAGCAATCCTTGCAAAACTGTACATTTGGTCATATCACTTCCCTGCTCAAAATCTCAATGGTTTCCATCTCACTCAGAATAAAAGCCAATGTCCAGTGGAGCAAGATGGCGGAGGAGTAGGAGACCTGGATTTCGTCTGGTCCCAGGAATTCAGCTGGATAGGGATCAAACCATTCTGAACACCTACAAACTCAACAGGAGATCAAAGAAAAGAATAGCAACAACTCTCTGAACAGAAAAGCAACCACTTTCTGGAAGGTAGGACGTGCGGAGAAGTGAATCTGAGGCGATCTTCGGGAGGATAGACGGCGGGGGAGGGGGCCTCCGACGGCAGCTTCTGGCAAGTGATAGAGCCGCGGAGCACAAAATAGGAACTTTGAGAAGTCTGCTCCGCTGAGGGACGTTGCTCCAGTAGCTAAGCAGGGGGTGGAACCCTCGTGGGACAGTGTGGTCTCAGGACCCTCGGGGTCACAGAAAGACCAGGGGTGCCTAAGTGTGGCAGAGCTCCCAGGTATCAGAGCAGGGAAGCCGGCTGCAGAGACGGAGCCGAGGAGCGGGCTCTCAGCTCGGGGTTGCCATAAACCGTGATCCGCGGCACAGTCGGGCCACTGCTCCTCCAGCAGGGACCCAACAAGCGGCAGATCCGGGGAGACTCACCTTCTTCCCCTGGGAGGAGCGGCATGGGAGCGCACCGCAGGGATCTGCTGGGTTTGGAGACTCCACACGGAATCGGGTGCCAGAGATAGAAACGCTCGGTCACAGGCCGGGTGAGCATGGAATGCGGCCAGAGACCAGGGAGAGGGGAGTGACTGACTGCTTTTCTCTGGGGGCGCACTGAGGAGCGGGGCCCCGAGTTCTCAGCTCCTCCGGGGCGGAGATTGGGAGGCCACCATTTTCACTCTCAGCCTCCAAAGTTGTACCAAAAGCTTACAGGGAACAAAAGCTCCCGAGAGCAAACCCAAGCATATTACTTAGCCCGGACAGGGCAAGGGCGGGGCAATTCCACCTCCGGCAAAGACGTTTGGGAACCACAGCAACAGGCCCCTCCCCCAGAAGATCAGCGAGAACAGCCAGCCAAGACCAAGTTTACCGATCAATGAGAACGGCAGAACTCCAGCGCTAGGGGAATAATGCACAGAGAATCCATGGCTTTTTTACCATGATTCTTTAGTCTTTCAAAGTTAATTTTTTTTTTTGAATTTTTCTTTTTCCCTTTTTCAACCAACATCTTATCAAGCCTTTTTTTAAAAAACATTTTTATTTTTCATTTTTAGAGTCATATTCTACCCCTTCATAGTAGTTTCCCTTATTTTTTGGCATATATATATAAGTTGTTCTCTCTTTAAAATTTTGAGATAGTTTCTTCTAATAGATCAAAATATACCTAAATCTCTAGTGTATGGTTTTGTTCTACTCTCCTGCCTGATCACATTCTCTCCCTTTTTTTTTCTTTTTCTTTTAAAATCCTCTTCTTTCTTTTTTCAAACAACTGCTTATCAATTCCTTTTATAAAATTTTTTATAATTTTCATCTTTACAGTCATATTCCATCTCTTCATCATATCAACCCTTATTTTTGTACATATATAAGTTTTTCTTTCTTTAAAATTTTGGGAGGCACTTTCTTTTAACAGACCAAAATACACCCAAAATCTAGTGTGTGGCACTGATCTATGCACCAGCCTGATCACATTTGATCATATTCTGTTTTTTTTTTGTTTTATTCTGTTTTTGTTTGTTTTTATCTTTTTCTTTTTTCTTTCTTTCCCTTTCTTTTCCCCCAGCTTCAGGTCTTCTCTGATTTGTTTAGAGTATATTTTCTGGGGATGTTGTTACCCTGTTAGCATTTTGTTCTCTCATTAATCTGTTCTCCTCTGGACAAAATGACAAGACGGAAAAAATCACCTCAACAAAAAGAACAAGAGGTAGTACCGACTGCCAGGGACCTACTCAATGCGGACATTAGTACGATGTCGGATCTAGAGTTCAGAATCATCACTTTAAAGATACTAGCTGGGCTTGAAAAAAGCATGGAAGTTATTAGAGAAACCCTTTCTGGAGAAATAAAAGAACTAAAATCTAACCAAGTCGAAATCAAAAAGGCTATTAATGAGGTGCAATCAAAAATGGGGGCGCTAACTGCTAGGATAAACGAGGCAGAAGAGAGAATAAGTGATATAGAAGGCCAAATGATGGAAAATAAAGAAGCTGAGAAAAAGAGACATAAACAACTACTGGATCACGAGGGCAGAATTTGAGAGATAAGCGATACCATAAGACGAAACAACCTTAGAATAATTGGGATCCCAGAAGAATAAGAAAGAGAGAGAGGGGCAGAAGGTACATTGGAGCAAATTATAGCAGAGAACTTCCCTAATTTGGGGAAGGAAACAGGCATCAAAATCCAGGAAGCACAGAGATCCCCTCTCAAAATCAATAAAAATTGGTCAACACCCCAACATCTAATAGTAAAACTTATGAAGCTCAGAGACAAAGAGAAAATCCTGAAAACAGCTTGGAAGAAGAGATATGTAACCTACAATGGTAGAAACATTAGATTGGCAACAGACCTAGCCACAGAGACCTGGCAAGCCAGAAAGGACAGGCAGGATATATTCAGAGCACTAAACGAGAAAACTATGCAGCCAAGAATACTATATCCAGCTAGGCTGTCATTGAAAATAGAAGGAGAGATAAAAAGCATTTTTTTGCAAACACGAAACCAGCCCTACAAGAAATATTGAAAGGGGTCCTTTAAGCAAAGAGAGAGCCTAAAACCAACATAGACCAGAAAGGAACACAGACAATATACAGTAACAGTCACTTTACAGGCAATACAATGGCACTAAATTCCTATCTTTCAATAGTTACCCTGAATGTAAATGGGCTAAATGCCCCAATCAAAAAACACAGGCTATCAGATTGGATTAAAAAACAAGACCCATCGATATGCTGTCTGCAAGAGACTCATTTTAGACCCAAAGACATCCCCAGATTGAAAGTGAGGGGGTGGAAAACGATTTACCATGCTAATGGACACCAAAAGAAAGCTGGGGTGGCAATCCTTATACAGACATATTCAGAACATTCCATCCCAAAGCAACGGAATGCACATTCTTCTCTAGTGCCCATGGAACATTCTCCAGAATCGATCACATCCTAGCTCATAAATCAGGTCTCAACCAGTACCAAAAGACTGGGATCATTCCCTGCTTATTTTCAGACCACAGTGCTTTGAAACTAGAACTCAATCACAAGAGGAAAGTCGGAAAGAACTCAAATACATGGAGGCTAAAGAGCATCCTACTAAAGAATGAATGGGTCAACCAGGAAATTAAAGAAGAATTAAAAAAAATTCATGGAAACCAATGAAAATGAAAGCACAGCTGTTCAAAATCTTTGGGATACAGTCCTAAGAGGAAAGTATATAGCAATACAAGCCTTTCTCAAGAAACAAGAAAGGTCTCAAATACACAACCTAACCGTACACCTAAAGGAGCTGGAGAGAGAACAGCAAATAAAGCCTAAACCCAGCAGCAGAAGAGAAATAATAAAGATCAGAGCAGAAATCAATGAAATAGAAAACAAAAGAACAGTAGAACAGATCAACAAAACTAGGAGCTGGTTCTTTAAAAGAATTAACAAGATTGATAAACCCCTGGCCAGACTTATCAAAAAGAAAAGAGAAAGGACCCAAATGAATAAACTCATGAATGAAACAGGAGAGATCACAACCAACACCAAAGAAATACAAACAATTATAAGAACATATTATGAGCAACTATATGCCAGCAAATTAGATAATCTGGAAGAAATGGATGCATTCCTAGAGATGTATCAACTACCAAAACTGAACTAGGAAGAAATAGAAAACCTGAACAGACCTATAACCACTAAGGAAATTGAAGCAATAATTAAAAATCTCCCAACAAACAAGAGCCCAGGGCCAGATGGCTTCCCAGGGGAATTCTACCAAACATTTAAAGAAGAATTAATACCTATTCTTCTGAAACTGTTCCAAAAAATAGAAATGGAAGGAAAACTTCCAAACTCGTTTTATGAGGCCACCATTACCTTGATCCCCAAACCAGAAAAAGACCCCATCAAAAAGGAGAATTACAGACCAATATCCTTGATGAACATGGATGCAAAAATTCTCACCAAAATACTAGCCAATAGGATCCAACAGTACATTAAAAGGATTATTCACCACGACCAAGGGAGATTTATCCCTGGGCTGCAAGGTTGGTTCAACATCCACAAATCAATCAACGTGATACAATACATTAACAAAAGAAAGAACAAGAATCATATGATCCTCTCAATAGATGCAGAAAAAGCATTTGACAAAGTACAGCATCCTTTCTTGATCAAAACTCTTCAGAGTATAGGGATAGAGGGTACATACCTCAATATCATAAAAGCCATCTATGAAAAACCTACAGCAAATATCCTTCTCAATGGGGAAAAACTGAGACCTTTCCCCCTAAGGTCAGGAACGCGGCAGGGATGTCCACTATCACCACTGCTACTCAATATAGTATTAGAATTCCTAGCCAAAGCAATCTAACAACAAAAAGAAATAAAAGGCATCTGAATCAGCAAAGAAGAAGTCAAATTCTCACTCTTTGCAGATGATATGATACTTTATGTGGAAAACCCAAAAGACTCCACCCCAAAACTGCTAGAACTCATACAGGAATTCAGTAAAGTGACAGGATATAAAATCAATGCACAGAAATCAGTGGCATTCCTATACACCAACAACAAAACAGAAGATAGAGAAATTAAGGAGTCGATCCCATTTACAATTGCACCCAAAACCATAAGATACCTAGGAATAAATCTAACCAAAGAGGCAAAGGATCTGTACTCAGAAAACTATAAAATACTCATGAAAGAAATTGAGGAAGACACAAAGAAATGGAGAAACATTCCATGCTCATGGATTGGAAGAACAAATATTGTGAAGATGTCAATGCTATCTAGAGCAGTCTACACATTCAATGCAATCCCCATCAAAATACCATCCACTTTTTTCAAAGAAATGGAACAAATAATCCTAAAATTTGTATGGAACCAGAAAAGACCCCGAATAGCCAGAGGAATGTTGAAAAAGAAAAGCAAAGCTGGCGGCATCACAGTTCCGGACTTCCAGCTCTATTACAAAGCTGTCATCATCAAGACAGTATGGTACTGGCACAAAAACAGACACATAGATCAATGGAACAGAATAGAGAGCCCAGAATGGACCCTCAACTCTATGGTCAACTAATCTTTGACAAAGCAGGAAAGAATGTCCAATGGAAAAAAGACAGTCTCTTCAACAAATGGTGTTGGGAAAATTGGACAGCCACATGCAGAAGAATGAAACGGGACCATTTCCTTACACCACACACAAAAATAGACTCAAAATGGTTGAAAGACCTAAATGTGAGACAGGAGTCCATCAAAATCTTAAAGGAGAACACGGACAGCAACCTCTTCGACCTCAGCCGCAGCAACTTCTTCCTAGAAACATCGCCAAAGGCAAGGGAAGCAAGGGCAAAAATGAACTACTGGGACTTCATCAAGATAAAAAGCTTTTGCACAGCAAAAGAAATAGTCAACAAAACCAAAAGACAACCGACAGAATGGGAAAAGATATTTGCAAATGACGTATCAGAGAAAGGTCTAGTATCCAAAATCTATAAAGAACTTATCAAACTCAACACCCAAAGAACAAATGATCTAATCAAGAAATGGACAGAAGACATGAACAGACATTTTTCCAAAGAAGACATCCAAATGGCCAAGAGACACGTGAAAAAGTGCTCAACATCGCTCGGCATCAGCGAAATCCAAATCAAAACCTCAATGTGATACCACCTCACACCAGTCAGAATGGCTAAAATTAACAAGTCAGGAAACGACAGATGTTGGCGGGGATGCGGAGAAAGGGGAACCCTCCTACACTGTTGGTGGGAATGCAAACTGGTGCAGCCACTCTGGAAAACAGTATGGAGGTTCCTCAAAAAGTTGAAAATAGAGCTACCATACGACCTAGCAATTGCACTACTGGGTATTTACCCCAAAGATACAAATGTAGGGATCCGAAGGGGTACGTGCACCCCGATGTTTATAGCAGCAATGTCCACAATAGCCAAACTGTGGAAAGAGCCAAGATGTCCATCGACAGATGAATGGATAAAGAAGATGTGGTATATAGTACAATGGATTATTATGCAGCCATCAAAAGGAATGAGATCTTGCCATTTGCAGCGACGTGGATGGAAATGGAGGGTGTTATGCTGAGCGAAATAAGTCAATCAGAGAAAGACATGTATCATATGACCTCACTGATATGAGGAATTCTTAATCTCAGGAAACAAACTGAGGGTTGCTGGAGTGGGGGGTGGGGTGGGAGGGATGGGGTGACTGGGTGATAGACACTGGGGAGGGTATATGCTATGGTAGCGCTGTGAATTGTGCAAGACTGTTGAATCACAGATCTGTACCTCTGAAACAAATAATGCAATATATATTAAGAAGAGAAAAAATGAAGAAGATAGCAGGAGGGGAAGAATGAAGGGGGGGAAATCGGAGGGGAAACGAACCATGAGAGACGATGGACTCTGAATAACAAACTGAGGGTTCTAGAGGGGAGGGGGGTGGGAGGATGGGTTAGCCTGGTGATGGGTATTAAAGAGGGCATGTTCTGCATGGAGTACTGGGTGTTATGTACAAACAATGAATCATGGAACACTATATCAAAAACTAATGATGTAATGTATGGTGATTAACATAACAATAAAAAAATTAAAAAAAAAACAACCAATGTCCATAAAAAGACCTACAAGCCCAGCCTACTCTGTTTCTTCTGCATTATGCTTACTCTGCCTTAGCCACTCAGGCTTCCCTGCTATTCCTCAAACACCCCAGGCATTTTTCTGCCTGAGGCCGTCTAAACTTGATGTTCCCTCTGCTTAGAGTCATCTTTTCCCAGAGTATTGCATAGTTCTCTCCCTTAACTTCTTCAGATTTTTGTAAAAATGTCACCTTCTCAGAGAGGTCACCCCTTACTACTTTATTTAGATATTACACACAGCTAGCCTTACCCACTTCCTTTCCATGCCTTATTTGTCTGTAGAACAATACGACATACCATATTTTTCTTATTTTGTTACATTTCTTTCCCACAAGAGCACAAGCTTCATGGAGTAAGATATTTTTTTGCTTTGTTCATTCATGTGGTCCCAGCTCCTATAAAAGATCCTGGCACACAGTAGGTGCTCCATAAATATTTGTGAGAGAAAGAATTGATTTTTAACAAAGTTTTGGAGCTGGTTTTACTACTCTAAAGACAGTGAACGTGCTTTGAAGAAGTGAGGATACTGTAAATGATATGCATTAGGGAGGGAGCCTTTTTTTACTCATGTTTGTTCTAGCACATTTAAAGAGAATGTGAAGTGGAGAGGCAGGGACTAGAGAATTTTCCTATGTCAGAAACTAAACAAGATACAAGTATGATGATATTCTCACTTTTCTGATGGTATATGTCTCTGGCAGAGTCAGTCCTTTTTGTAGAGAGGAACCAATGTAGGATGTGGCCAGCTAGGTAGGTGGCATACTCATAGAATCAGGAAAAAAAAAAAAGTAATAATTTCCTCTAGGGATTAGGCTGCCTATAGGTTTCCATCAGACTCTTCTTTGACTCTAGGAATGATATACCAAGGAGCCGAGGAGAATAGCACATTATACCTTACATTTCTCATCAGTGTGAAGTGCCTTATTGTAACATCTTTTAAGGGTTTTAATTATCCTTATATGTGGTCAGAAGGTCAACACTCAGACCAGGAGAGGGTGAAAAGATTCTACCAAGGCCTGGATGTGAACATTAATGAAAGAGAGAGAAGGAGAAGAAATGCCGTGCAATTGATAATTTTTCTAAGGATTTTTTCTAAAGATTTTACAAGAAATATGTAATCTGTGGCACAAAGGAATTTGCTTGAATCACAATATTTAATAAAAGCTCAATACTCAATATTATCTAATAGATATTTGTAATAGCGATCTTTCACTAGGAAGGTCAGAAGTTTTACTGTTGCCAAAATCACATCCTCACGGAAGAGTTAGGGATGACTCGAAATCTCCCTTTGTAAAAACAGAAAATAGCCCTCTCTTAGATAATGAGCCACAAAAAACAAATTAAAGGGGCAGTTTCTGATCCTCTAAGCTGTAGGCTTTACCGTGAGGGAAAAAAATGTTCTATCACAGTTAAGCACATACAGAGGAGAAAAGGAGCAGCAAAGCAACCACCCAAGGATACAGTGACTCTTATTTTCAAGCCACCCAAAAATATAGGAATTTTTAACCCTTTTAATAGTTATGCTAGTATTTACTTTTACATTGGTAAATACTATAGTTGGTTTGCCTTATTACTTTCCTTTTCTTTAGTTACTAGAGTTGAACCACACAATCACAAAAGACAAGAGTGAATCCTTATTTTAAACCTGTCCAAAATTTACAATCATCCATCCTATTTATTAGACTAAGAGTAAGGCAATCCAAAGGTTACAGCCTGTATATGGAGCCGTGGGAAGAGGGTGACCCTTGGAGGAGAGAAATGGATTCTGGCCTGGCTTTTGCCACGTGCTCATTCTGAGACCTTGGGTTAGTCATTTGACCCCTTTTGGCTCTGAAGTTTCTGCATCTGCTTGAAATAGTTGGATTAGGTGGTCTCTAAGGTCCCTTCCAGTTCCAAATTCCATGACTGTATTCATCAGGCAACCTCTTGGGCCATGCTTCAGGCTCCTTCAAAACCAGGAACGCAACCCACTTATTCACATTCAGGCCAAATTCACAGACCCAAAACGTCAAAACTCTCTTCTCAAATATATTCAGGACAGCTTAGAGAGCCAACAAATGTGGAGAAAATCATTTCCAGGAAAGTCTAAGGGATGCCTTTGACAATCAGCCAAAATTACATGTCCAATTGGTAGACGTGGGGGTCATGAATCTAATCCAGCTCCAATAAATAGGAAGATGACACTAAGCTTTGGACAGGGTTATAATGAGGATTAGTTCTCTTCAGAACTGGCTGCTATCCGAGCTAATATGTTGAGAAGAATGACCCAATATTTGGGAATGGTCATGGAAAAGCTTAGGGCTTAAGGTCTTTGTGTATTTAACTGTATCAATTGGGTTAAATATACTGAATACAACATTTTGGGAAAAAAGAATTGGAAATAAAAAGGGGAAAATAATCATTTGTATATTTTAGAACACTTTAAAAACTTCATATAAAATATATATAATAATCACTATAACAATGAAAAGTTCTTTTAGGTCAGGTTAATAGGCAAATATATGCCTCAAATCCTGCTTCTTCAGATACCACTTTATGTTGACCCATGCATTTTTGAAAATAACATTTTATTATTTTCAAGGCAGAGATAAGGCAAAATATTTTCCTTAGAAGAAGTAAATCCCTTTTATTTTAGAATGTCCTCAGGTTAAGAATGTTAGCAGCTCATGGATAAATTCATTAGAGCAAATTATAATAAATCACCTGCTAGAACTCATATTGCTTGCTCCCTTCCCACAAGAAAATAAACACCATGAAAATAGATACAATGTCTATTTTCTTTACTATTTTATATTCAATGCCTGGCACAGTGTCTAACACCTAGTAGGTTCTCAACTTTTTTTTTTTTTTTTTAAAGATTTTATTTATTTATTCATGAGAGACAGAGAGAGAGAGAGAGGCAGAGGGAGAAGCAGGCTCCCAAGGAGCAGGGAGCCCGATGCGGGACTCGATCCCAGAACCCTGAGATCATGACCTGAGCCGAAGGCAGACGCTTAACCATCTGAGCCACCCAGGCGCCCTCAACTTTTTTTTTTGATGAAATAATGTCCCTTTGCATATATTATAATCGTTATATAAACAATTGTTCATATTGATAAATAGAGAAATGAAAGCATTCCCATAAAGTATATCACTACATTCAGTGCCAAGGAATAAAACATAGGCAAGGGGCAGCCTGATACTTCTTAGAAGCCTTCAAAGGGAATAGTAACTCCTTAAACTCAATCTGAAGTTCTAAAAAAAAAAAAAAAAAAAAAAAAGGAGTGACACGCATAGTCTGACAGTTAAACTGGATGAAAAGACTTCACTGAAATGAAATGGATTATGATTTTCCATCTCTGAGCTAACACACTATGTTTTCACTTTAAGCTGATTTCATTCCTTTTGATGACGCAGAGTGGTCATCCATGACTGCTCAGTATTTTGGAAAGAGTATGGATGCCACAGTCAGGCTATCTGACCCTAAGTAGTATGTACGCTATTTTCTACTGTGTGACTTTTGGTGACCTACTTAGACTTTCTGAGCCGTAGCTTTTCATAGGTTTAATGTGAGCTTCTTCACAAGACTTATGGAGAAACGAAGAGAAAATATATTCGAGGCACTAGTATGGCGCCCAGACAAAAAATATAGGCAGTCAAGCATAGCTCTTATTATCATGCCATTATTTACTACTGAATAGGGAAGCAAGGGAATGTTTAAATTTAGCTTTCCTAATGAATATCTCCCTTCAATGAGAAAAAAAAAAAAGTCCAAATAAATTTGTAAGGTCTGAGTCCTTTTTATTCATGAGTCTGAAAAGGCAAAGAAATAAAACTTCCAATAGCAGATAGGTGAAATTTAAAAATCAAAATGGCTTAAAGGGTTGCTTCATTGAAAATTTTCATATATGTAACACGCAACTTGGAATAGGTAATGTCAATTTCTCACATGAATCATCTCCTTCCATTTTACTTGCAATTGCTAAGGAAATTATGAATGCAATCTGAGAAATAGCAACATATTTTTCCCCAAGTGTCTTTTAACTATCCCTTCATTCAACTGACTCCACATTCATTTGACTGCCTTTTAGTCTTCATTGTGACAGATAAAATACCAAAAATATGACTTTTATGCAAGATACTACTTTATCTTTATGATTATATACGATTATAGCTTTTCTAGAGAAAGAATCAAACGTAAATGTAGTCTTTTTTTCAATTATCCACAGGCAATTTATTTAAAAGTTATATTTTTAAATGTGAATTATATAAGGCATTTGTATTCAAATGTAAGAAAAAAGTACTTAGGAAAAACATAAATGATTCTAAATAATTCATTGTTTTAGTTTTTCTTGGCCACCACTGCCCTCCACTGCAGATAATTGAATTGGCAGCATCAGTGAGTACTGATAATGAAGACAATAATTCTTTAAAATCTTAAATCAAAAGGGTAGAGATTTTTCTTAAAGGCAAAAATTCACAGGACCGTGCACGTAACTCAAAAACTGCAAAAAACAAAACAAACAAAAACTTGTGCATACACTAAAGCCAATATACCTCTCCCCAAACAGAATATAGTCTTTTGATTTTCTCCAATTCTATCAGGAACTGACACCTGATTGTAGAGGTAAAGATTCAGGCTCCGGGGCCCTTCCTTCAAGTCATTCACATAACCTTCCTATCGTTTTAATATTAGCTCTGAAATTGCTTGAATTGCTAATAAGACTTACCAAATACAAAACAGAATTACAGTCCTATAATATCACTGGCTATTGTAACTGCAAATAATCCAGTAAAGAATTCTGGATGTGTCTGGTTGCTTGTGTACTGCAGATTGGGTCCCTTGGGAAACCAATGCTGAGATGGAGTGCTGAGAGCATCGTGTATATTAAGGAGAGGTTCTGGGATTGTTATCTGTAAAATGGAATGCAAAGCAGCAGGAGTGGACAGAGGGAGAAATTGAGCTATGTTGCAGGCCTGACCTCTGCTGGACCCAATGGAAGTTCCGGAGCTACAATGGCCCCTAGGTGTCTGAGTTGGGCCAAGATGGCCAGGCATTAATACCACAACACTGATCAGCCCTTGGATGTGGTCCACCCCAAGAAAGGCATGGCCTTGCACCATAAGGCTCTCTGCACCTAAGTAGAACCCTGTCAGGAGCTGACACCTGAAGGCTGCCCATCAACAGCCTCCCAGTGGTTCTTCACTGAAGGGGCATTTGGGTGGCATGTCCAGTGTCACCACATTCTCTAATACTTCCAAGGCTCGTTAACTCTCTTATTATGATTACTGAAAGATAGATTTAGAAGAAACAACTGTAGGGACCCCACCCATAAGTCTCTGCTTTCCATCAGAGGTGAGTGGCTTGGATCCATCCATCCCCCCATTAATAGAACAGTGGCTACTGCTAGAATCATCCCAAACCCCTAAGACTTCTCTTGACATCTCAGTGGGATATCAAATCTAGATAATGACAATGAGGAAGAAATTAAATTTGCACAGTTTTTAATATGTTAGCAAGGAAAATTATTCATTTCCCATAAGATCTAACTGCAACTCTGTAGGGATTACACTATTTATTATTATTTTTTTCTCTAATAGCACACCTGTTGCAGTCAACAATTTGAGGAAATTCTTACTATTCTTGCCTACATTTAGAACCAAAAATAGCCATGCCTCTGAAGTGGTGGCTACTTTATTTCTCAACACTTAGGTCTGTGACTATTTAATAACATAATCAGCAGGCTTCCAAACTTTCCATTTGATATTTAAATGAAAAGTAGAGATAATCAGTACTGAAGGTCATCTTCAATCCATCCTCTTGCCTCTTGAATTCCAAAGAAAGGTCGCTTTGGAACTTGACCTCCTTCTTGTATAAAGTACCATCTAAGAGTGTCAAGTGTTAAAGAATTAAAAACAAAAGCAACATACATTGCTGTCAATCAGGAGGGGCTTTGTTCTGCTCTTTATTGCAAAAGGCGTGATGCTCTCTGAATGGAAGGAGCAATCAGCCCATGTCAAGCCTGCCACCAGGAATATTTGACACTGTCACACTAGAGGGCCATCCCACAGGCTGGGCCAATCACTTGATGTTCAATGGAACTTAACAATAAAACACAGCACAATAAAAGTGTCCACTGGAAGCATCACAGCATATAACTATAAGCGGTTCTGTATTTTGTAGGCCTTCTAAAATGAAAAACCTTGACTGTCTTTTCTCAAATGGGCTTACTGGCACTTGACAGTCTTTCCATTGCTACCCTTGTTTGGTAAGAAACACAGTAAGAAATTGTCCCAATGCAGAGAGAAATGGCAGGGGACCAAAAAATAAAAGTGTCTTTGATTTCTGTAAACATGAATTGTGTCTAGTTTGGCTTTATGTGAGTTTGAAGAATAGACAAAGAAAAAGCAAGGCATACTTTTTCATATGGGAAAAACAGGGAAAAAATAGTCAGCTTTTTTTTTTTTTTTTTCCAAAAGACTGATTTAGTGGTTTTTCTTGTGAGATGTTTCTTTTGTTTTTATGGTGAAGACAGTGATAATTAACCCATCGCTATACTTTGAAAAATCATTTTAACGCTGGACTGTATTTCCAAAATAAACAGGTCCAGGAAAGATGGCTCTTTGATTAAAAAGAAAAATGTGGTAATGTCATTATTAATCCCTGATACTACATCTAAATGTTTTAGCTATGAGGATGAATGTGTTTATTAACCCAATCAACAAAATCTACATGGGCACAATAGTAAATTCTAGCTTATTTCACACAACTTACTTAATTTCTTGCAATAACAACCTTTAAAAGAGAAACTATACAGGCATTGTCATAATTTGTTTAAAATATCTGTGATAAAACTTTATATTTTATGGTTATTTGGGGACAGAAATATTAATACAGAACAACATTTTCCAGATGTGAAAAAGCTGCCTTTCATGAAAGACATCAGTTCCAAGCAGTTCCTTCATGTTTCCTGGATTTTTCAACCATATAAAGGCAGAGACAATTCATATGCTCTGCCCCACTTGAGTTTTAAAAGTATGCAACATATTGGGGTGCCTGGGTGGCTCAGTCATTAAGTATCTGCCTTCGGCTCAGGTGATGATCCCAGGGTCCTGGGATCGAGCCCTTCATCGGGTTCCCTGCTCCGTGGGAGGCCTGCTTCTCCCTCTCCCACTCCCCCTGCTTGTGGTCTCTCTCTCTGTCAAATAAATAAATAAAAATCTTAAAAAAAAAAAAAAGTATGCAACATACCTCTCACCATTTGTTTGCCATCTTAAAGGGATGCAGTGGTGACTACCCTGAGGTCTCAGAATTATTTCCAGAACAGATAAATAGCAAACCATCTGATCCAAGAAAATGGATACTAGGTAACTCCAGGATCTCAGTTCTCCTAACAGGGTAATTTGGAAAGGCAATAATGAAAATGTCCTATACACAGAGCTTTCAGGGAAAAATACATGAGCCACCGTGGTTTTGCTAAGGCATCTCTCTGTTAGATACAGAGCATTTAAATGATGGTGATTGACTTTGTGAGCATCCTTTCTGTTCATGGCTCCATCCCTGAAGATCTGAAAGTGTTTCAAGATGTCACTGGTTGTTCTGCATGAAGAGCTTCTTGTGGGAGAAGCGGGGTGCATGTTTTCATATTTTGTGAGTTCTGCCAAATCCTGAGTCTAAGCTTCACTCAGGCATCCTTGGAGATGTCTTTTGGAGACAGCTCTTCCTTTCACCAGTGCTGCTTGTGAGATAAACAATGAAGCATGGCAACTGAGCCTGCTCAGAGCTGGAAGTCTTCACTATGTGTCACTCTTGGTTAATATCATGACAATATTATAGCACTCTTTCCAAAACAGAGCAAATCAGGATTATGGATGCTTCCATATTTTCAGAGCCCTTGCTAGAGGTGGGGGAAACATAAGTATCAATGCAGAAAAAGAGAACACTGGTGTTATGCTATAGAAAGCAAGTAATTATAAATGTCAGGACTAGAACATTTCTGTGAGAGAGATTTTCATGACAATTTTAGGCATACTCGGATTTGTTAAGTTTATGATTTTTCTTCCTGACATCAAGTGGCAGAATTCTCACAATCAATGGCATATGCTTCTTTTGTACCAGGGACCAATTATTCTGTCACAACAGACTGGAAGCCTTCAGCAGGTGACATCATGTCCTTGGAGCTTCAGTGGCTGACAATTGCTAGAACCAGCTTGATGTGAATGACAGTCGCGGAAGGGAAGGTAGAGCCCTTGCTGGTCCACCTGCCGCTTTGTTGAAGGATGAGGAAAATCCCAGCCAGTACCCCTTACTCTCTTGTTTTCAGGCAGTAAACAACCCTGAAATTAGCATAATTCCTTTCGTGAATAGTAACATAAACTGTGTGGAGTTAGTATCGTCCTAATTCTCAAATGTGAATAGCAACACCACTTCCTGAATCTCAGTCTGTCCTCACTGCAACTTTGTGATGTGATTATGCTGATAATGCTTTTCTGTGAATTAAGGTTTGCACAGACTTGATTCAAGGTGGGTAATGACTGAAGAAAATGCAAAGAGTAAAACAAATGAACTATAATCATTCACGACAAGAAAAAATAAATTCTGGTAAATTTTTATATTAAATAAATCCCATTTTTCAATAATTATCACGTCCAATTTCATACAGTGTCACTTCGTGCTTAAGTGCTATACTTAACCTCTCTCTAAGGCTCTAGAGGGACTTCTCTGACTCTGGCCCCAAAGAAAACAAAGAGCTCCTACAAGATGTGATTCTTCAGGTTACAAGAGCGAAAAGGGAGACAAAAGTGAATTTCATTTGCATAATGTGCCGCTTTTAAGGACCATGTCCTGATCCAAAGGAAAAGTGGGGGGCACTTACCTTATACTTGTTTTCTGCATGAAAATGACTTTCTAAGCTTCATGCAAAATACTAGATTTAAATGATTTACACATGAATCCAGCTGCTAGGAAATCTTTCAACTCCTTACCCTTTAGTGTAATGGGATTGCCATTCACTCTGGACATGACTGAAGAAGCTATTTCTTCTTTTGGTAAGTCAAATGCCCTTTCTAGCTGAAACCTACTGTCTTGTAACAAACACAAGGGAACTGACATCAAGAATTATGTCCCCATGGAAAAAAAAAACACGGGGTCACCTCTAAATTAAGCCAGTGGTGATGTGACAAGAGTCTTGCTAACTTTATACATTTAGAATTAAGATCAAACATGGCCAAGCAATGGCCAAAGCTAATGAATGTCATGTTGGCCTCTTTTATGAAAACAAAAAATTCATCTTTATCGGTAAACGCTGCTAACTCTTGGGTGGAGACAGAGTACTGGAATGTCAGTGTTTTGGTTTTATTTTTTCTTGTCAAAAATCTAAAGTCCCCACAGAGATCTAACATTTCTTATTAATTATTTCATTCAGAAAGCTTGCAATCAACACAGCAATTTGGAGAGTAATCTTGGAGTTTTTAAATAATGATAACGCGGCTGTGGTGCCAAGGGAAAAAAAAAAATTTACTGATCTAAAATTGGTTGAATCTTCACTAGGTGCCAGCCACTTTCCATGTGTTTTTTCAAAATAATCTTGTAAAACAGGCATTATGACTGCCATTTTATAAATATATGTACATATTATTTTAATTCGATGGGGGGCACTCAATGCAAAGGTGGGTAAACGTGTAAAAAACATTGGATATAGCAAACATTTTGAAGGGATCAGATGTCAGGTACTTCTTAATGGATACTATTTAAGAAGAGGCATTTGACTATAACCTGGGAAGTGTTATGGGTAGGATGTGTGCTAATATTTCCGCAGCGCCCAGAAGACTCATAGAAGCAGTTGGTTTAAAGTTCTACCCCAGTAGCACCATGTTATAGCAAAGTGTTCTTCATCACTCCATTTCTAGCAAGTCCATCATTGGGAAATAGGTAAAAACTCAGATTATTAGGTTAGATGTAGAAGACTGAGAGTCAAAAGTCCAGATGCCCAGTCTTATTCTGAAAGGTCTGTGTAAGCTTTAAATGTTCACTTAATTTTTGCCTCTCTTTCAATGTATGAGATAAAAAATGAAATGAAATGATATGCATGTGTATGTCGCAGGAAAGGACTGGCATATGTAGAACTTTTTTATTGAATCAGTGTTCCCAGTATAGAAATACAGATGCACTGTGGCCTCGCATGGGGAAGGCAGTACAACCCGGTGAAGTAAGTGGACTCTGGAAGCAAACTACCTGAGTTCAGGCTGCGTCTCTCTAACGCCCTCGTTCTATGCTGCAGAACTGTAGTTCAACCATGCTTTTGACTTAGTGTTGTTAAATGTAAATGAGGCTGATGATAATAAACATGTACAACTAAAGGGGTTGTTTTGAGAGTTAAATCTAGCCCTGACATACTCATAAACATTAGTCATAATTAACCTCCCTAGGCTCTTCATCAGTCTTTCTAGCCTACAGGTGTGCTACTCAGCAATTCATTCTCTGAGTTGCAGTGAGTGGGGTATTGTTTATTTTTTTGTTTGTTTTTAAGGGGGTAACATTCCATACTTAAAACTTTTAACTTTGAACAGAAAACTTTTTAACTGTTCTTCATCACCTTAAGAATTAATTTCAAAAGGTTTAGGTAGGTTAATAAGGCCCTTCGAGTCCTGCCCTTGACTTAGCTCTACAACTTCTTCACCCTTCTCTACAGCACAATGGTCCCTATTCCCAGCATGCATGCGCACACACAAATAGACACATAATCTTCCCCAGATTACTTACAGTTCCCCAATTTGCCTTGTTTTTTTTTTTTTTTTTTCCCCTTCTTTCTCTTTTGAATCTCTCAACCTTCCTGCAGAATATTCCCTCCTTCCAGAACTCCTTCTCTTTCTTCCCCTGGCTAATTATACCTTTGTTTCACCTTTCATGGAACAAATTTCTAAAATACCGAGTTATGATTCCCTCCTCTGTGCCTACTTGTAACTTACTATAGCATTTACCATACATAAAGTTCTATAATTACCAATTATCTCCCCTGTCTAACCTCCTAAACTCTAAGATCCTTGAGAACAATTATAATTTGCTATTCATAACTAAACTTCTAGAGCCAGCCAACCAAGTATCTGCACAATGAAAAAAACTGGGAACATGGGCCCTGTAAGGGATGTAGGCAACACGTATTCCAGAGAAATTCTGGAGCCTCATCAGGTCTTGCACATGACCTGCCTCATTGAAAGGACTTCAGACACAACACAGTTTGGTATTGATTCAACAGCAATGGGATAGGATGAGAAATCAACCCTACTGTTGCTGTCCTCACTAAGAAATCACTCCCTCGCTTATCACAGCAAAAAGCCTCTACATTTTGATGTTTCACTGTTAACACATCTATAATAGACCTCAGGGCAGATACTGAAAAGTTAGAAAAAACTGTCCCTTGGATCAAAGGGCTTTGAGGGAAGAAAGGATATCCAGAGGCCATACAGTCCGGTAGTGTGACTTTATTTAGGATTTGGCTAAAATAGCCTAGACTGAATTTCTATCTTAGGAGGTCTCTTAGAAAGCTGAATAAATATAAGTACTAGGGCGTCTATTCATTTTGTCTAAGTACTCACGCCCTTGTTCAGTCTCACAGGAAGTAAGATAAAATACTGAGCCATGATCATCCTTTATACAAGTGCTATTTGAAGTACTATACTATACAAGGATCAGCAGCAATGGTTCACCTGGGCATTTGTTAGGAATGTAGAATCTCAGGTCCTGCCTCAGATCTATAGAATCATATATAATCAGAAGGAGGTCTTATGCACAGGTAACACAGATAGACATGCAGTGTTGTTTGTATTATGAATTGCCATACTTTTCCTTATTTGCAATATAGCAATATGTATCAGAAAGTGTAACATGTCTATACCTCATGGAGAAGTTGTTCATTATAATATGACGATATTATGAAGGCATTAAGATAACGTTTATTGAGTACTTCTCTGATATATACCCATATATACTATATATACCAATATATACCTATTTCTACTTAAACCACGATGCCAGCTGACAAAAGACTACAGGAGTCTACATATATCTTAATCTCTGCTTTTTTTGTGGGTATGTGCAAACAGAACAAAAGCTAGAAGGACAAAGTCAATAGTGATTACCTTTGGGTTATTTATAGTTATTTTCATTTTCATATTTGCACATTCTAAATGTTAGCCATTAGAAACTGCCTATGCATTGGAATCAAAAGTTACTTACAGAAAAATTCTTTGGGTGTGCTAAAGGCTCTTCATTGGGGCAGTATTTTCAAAACAAACAGCTGGAAATAAGTCAGTTGTCCATCTATTTGGAACTGATTTATTAAACTGTGATATATTCACAAAATGGAAATTTATGCATTTGACAAAAATGAATGGAGGATGTTTACATATGCTATTATAAAGGGAGCACCAGGATACATTGTTATGTGAAGAAAGCTAGATGGAGAAAACTATGAATAGTATGCTATCATTTATCTTAAAAAAAAATGGGGACAGAGTATAAATACACACACATGTTTTTGCTTATATTAAAAAAATAAAGGATAAGCTGTAATTAAAAAATATTTATGTGTGGAGAAGGAAGAGATAGGGTGGAGAAGAGGGGAATACAAATAAGACTTATTCAAATATACTATGTTTTATAAATTTTACTTTGGAACCATATTAATATTTTACATAATTATAATAAAAATTAAATAAGCAGTCACAAAGAATTGAAAGTAAAGTAAAACAAACAATCCCAAGGATGATACAGTTAGTGTCATAAGCACACAGAGAAGAACTATACAAAGTGCTTTTAAAAGACAATAATTTGGCTGTAAATCTCAACTGGGATATGCCTTATGGGAAATGAAAAAGAACTGCAAAATTATTGTAAACTTTCAGTATCATATGGTGTGTGGTAAGACCTTATTGTTATTCTAAGATTCATTTTTACAAATGAATAAGAAGCTGATAGTCTACTTAAAAACCAAGATTTTTGTTATAAAGAAAAGGGATACAGACACAAGCTCAAAGGTTAAACAAGAAACAATGGTCCTGAATTTGAATTGGAAATGTATTTATGAAATCAAAATCTATTTTACCTTGGGGAAAAAAAAAATCCTGTTTTGTCCATTAAAAATGCCTAGAAACAATGACCAAACCAAAAGCAGTGAGCACATGCTATACCCAGATTTTGGGATTTTAATCACCATTTCCCACTTAAAACAAAACAAAACAAAACAAACAAACCAAAAAAACAAAACAAAACAAAAAAACAAAAACAGCAAAACAGAGCTTGAAAAATTAGCTGACTCTAGTGCTGAAATAGGAAAAATGAAAAATCAGTGTGGCATATCTTGCCTGACCTAAAAGCAAAGAAACCAAGAACAACAGGATGTGTCAAAAAGATTGCTATGACCTGAATTGTGTCCTCTCAAAATGCATAAATTGGAGTTCCAACCCCCAATGTGAGATTGGAGATGGGGCAATTGGGAGAAAATTAGTTTCAGCTGAGGTCATGAGGGTGGGGCCTTTTGGATGAGATTAGTGTCCTTCTAAAAAAAGACACCAGAGAGCTTGTATTTCTTTTTTCTCTTCTCCATCAGAATGCAGCAAGAAAGATGATCTTCCGCAAGTCAGGAAGAGGGCTCTCATCAGAAACCAACCTGCTAGCATCCAGATCTCAGACTTTCTGCCTCCAAAACTATGAGAAATCAGTTTGTTGTTTAAGCCACCCAATCTATGGTATTTTGTTATGGTAGCCTGAACAGACTAAAATAATAACTTAGAAGCCAAAAGAAGAGGTTCCAATAACCTCCTCAAGTGAGACAATTTAAGTGTCAATAAACCACATAACTTCAATGGGTTAAAAAACAGCAAATATATTTATTTCCATGAATTCATAATGATCTTCAAAACAAGATAAAACAAAACATAACAAAAGGAACTTTACCGGTCACCTTTCCAAAATGTTAGGGAAAAAAAATTACTATATTTGACTACAAAAGGAGAGAATTAAGCATGTATCCTGCCTTTCCTACACAAACTATATTAAAGAGTCACTGACTACTTGAAAAGTGGCAATATCTTTTTATACAATTATCCCATCTAATAAATGAGAAAGGAATAACAGAATTAGAATATCACCATTTTGCCATTCCTAATGGATTAATGGATCTCGACAATAATCATCAAAGGCTGTGGCATCATACACACACACAAAATGAGACAACCAGACATTACATCCCTTCTGATGGAAGTGCATGCCGCTACTTAGAAAGCAATCTTTCCAAACCTCAAACTCTACTTATCAATTCACAAGAATCATAGGGTCTTAGGAGCACATAAAATGACACCATGAGGATGCTATTCCAAAATTCATACAGTAGCAAACTCTACAGGACATGTAACTTGGTTTCTTATATACGTAAAAACAACAAAAACAACAAACCAAAAAACCAAAAAGTTCCGGGGGGGGGGGGGGGGGGGGGACGGGGAAGAGATGAAGAGAAGACCTATAAATGAAACAAGATTTAAGAGATATTTCATCTAATCACATGTGCAGACACTATTTGGATCCTGATTTTAAAAAAAAACTATTTGAAACTTTTAAGAGAAAATCTGAACATTGAACATTTAATGATATTAGTGGACGATTAATTTAAGCTTTAATGTTGGCATTAGGGCTATTTTTAAAGGGCTTTTATATTTTAAAGATGCATGCAGAAATATTTACAGATGTTATGATTACAATTTGCTTCAGAATGATCTGGAAGGAAAAGAAGTGAGTGGAATTATAAATGAAACAAGATTGGCCATGAGTAAATACTAATTGGGTGATGGGAGCAAAGGTCTCCATTACACTACACTTTCTACCTTTGTAATGTCTAACATTTTTATTAGAAAAATGGAAAACACTTAAAAACCAATAGAAAGGTGAGCAAAGCACATGGATCTACAACTTACAGATTTGAAATGGCTAATAGACATATTTTTAAAAGATTAATATCAGTATACAAAAATGTGTACATTAAAATAGGAACTTATTTTTCATGCATAAGAAAAATATAAATAAAAAAGAGAAAGTTTTAAAAATGAGACTCTGTGTTATTTGATCTACTAGTCTAAGATATGAAAACAAAACCAAATCTCAGGTTTTTTTATGATACACTTGCCTTAGCAAACTGCTTCTGAATGAAGATGTAAAGGCCTCATTAGGATTGGAATAATGAGTATCTTGAATACAGTTTAGAGCAAATGTCCATGCTGTCATAAACCTTAGTCCTTAAATAATCACCTAGATCCCTCTCTAGGGTCTACTTTTTAAGTGTTACCTTATATAATTGCCAGTTTTAAATCAAATTTGTTGAAAGTGATATATTTTTCTCTTTGTCGTTTCATGAGGAGTGATGTGATTCTGAAGCCTTATAAGATAATATAATGAAGAGAAATGTGAACAATCCATACTATGGTAATGGACAGAGAGAGGGAGAGAGAGAGAACAGAGACAGCGTGAGAGGGAGAGGTTTAAACAATTCTGAATCCTTCGTCTTTCCTCTGAGAGCTAACAGAGTAGAGACAACACAGCCACAGATCCCGTGACCAATGGAGATTCAAAAAATCACATTCATTCTTGTGAACAATGGAGTTGTTCTATTGGTTTGTTCATTTATACGTATGTCAAGGTCATTTCATTACATTATATCAGGCTCCATCCCATTATATACTGTATCTTGAAAGTCCAACACCACCATTCTTATTATCCCTAAGCTAAATGAGCAGCATTTGTACACAGACTTTTTATAATATTCCTTAATATGGTGATGTTAATTCTATGAATTTTTCTTGCAACAAAAATGTATAATTACATTCAAACTGTCAAAACAATAATTAAGAGTAGGCTCTCCGTTTTGCATAAAATGCCCCCTCCTTAATAAATATTAGAGACAGCAGAGCCCATAGGGAGTTCTTCTAAAATTTTTAATATTTTGAAAAAAGTGAATGGGAAGACTTGAGAGATGATAATAGAAAATGATTATACTTATTTTTCCTTCATGTTTTGTTAGACATACACAAATTCTCTTCATGCTCACACGAAACAGTGATTCACTGAAGCCCACATCTTAATCAACCAACCATTAAAATAGGCACATTTGGATAAGTAAACGATGAAAAAAAAAGAGTACTGAGGAGAAGTCAAGTTTTCTCCAACTATTATAACTTTCCATTTACCAAATTCATGACAATGTCCGTTATATCCTCGTTATAGAATTTACATGAAAAAAAAAGTCCGGTTTACAACCCACTTTCAGACACAAACTGTTCCAGTTTTATTATTCCAATAAAAGCAACGGATTGTTGATTCTCTATTTTTCCTCTCTCACCAGGGATTACATTTTGCCAAGGTTGTATTTGCTGTGTATGTAGAATTCTATGCATTACTCAGAACTTTCTGGACACTTATAAAACTGAAGCCCTGTGGCTATAAATAGAAAAACAGGAGTCTGAAGAAGGAACATTAATTTCCTAGGAATGTAGGCACAGCCACAAGCCTGTCCCTTCAGGGAGCCCACATAAAATGAAGCACCAGGTATGAAGAATTCTGTGTTGCTTTTCCCCTTTAAGTTATCAAGACCAAGGTGTACATGGAACATGTCAGAGGAATAACAATTATCAGCAATATAACAAAAGGACAAAAGCTGGTAGAATCTGCAAATGAATGCACTACTGAGCAGATCAGGTAGCAGAGTAGTTCTCTAAGTTTTTGTATAATAATTTCCATTCTTTGTTAAGCAGAATAATAGATTAAAATAAACTCTGCCCTGGCAGTTCATGGATAACATATTGATATGCAAAGTAGTTCTGATGGGTAGATAAAAGAATGCAAAGAAAGGGAACCAGGGTGAAGTTCTGGTCATGTTCCCCTCAAATTTCAGAAAGATCAACAAGCATGGGGGGATGAAAGTGATAAAGATGAGTATACGGTGGGCTCAGTAAGAAGCAAATGTGCAAGGACTGATGGGGAAGATGTCTATAATTCCATAGGCACTTGATAGCTTTTCTTTACCAAAACTATATATGTTTCTATATCAAATTTCAATATAAACCCATTATATCCTCAAGATTATATGTGTAAGAAGATTCTCCCTAACAAGTCCCCAAACGCATTACCATTGTTACTGTACAAGTAATTGAAAACATGTGCTGTTGGTGACCATTTATACGCCCTTGGCCTTTCCACCACAGGGAACACAGATGCTATATTTCTTTATGGAAAGATTTCTCTGGCTGGCCAGAGCTATCCTGTCCTCCTCTAGCAATCTAGAAGTGCTGGAAAACTAACAAATCACTATGGGCGACCATGAACTAGTGACTGGCAGGGGTTAATTTATAAGTACCCTAGTTCCTTTGCCCCTTGGATGTGATAACTCCGAGGTGTGTGTCCTGCTTTGGTTCGTAGAGTCACCTTACTGGGACTGAACTCCGATCACCTACAGTGGTAGTTGGCCTAATAAGGTACTCTTCCTTGTCATACTCCCCCACCCTGCTATTGGTGTTTCCTTCATGCCTCAAATAAACTACTTGTTCTTGAATCTTTATCTCAGTATCTGCTTCTTGGGAAGCCTGAGTTAATGCAGTAAATATCGCCAACCCTCAAGTATTATAAATGAGGTGATTTTATAATCACCTACCTTCCCATCTTCTTACGGCCTCTGTTCAGGAAGGAGAGGCCAACAGTCATGCGTGATGCAGTGTGGATGATATAACAAAAGATCTCTCCTTCCCAGTTCTTATATAGTGTGTAGCATTGCTTCTTAAGGGCCTTTTCAGCAATGAAACTTAATTGCTGAGTTGTTTAAATGATCCTGATTAATTAGCTTGCCATGATAATGGTAGATATCATTCATCGATCACTTACTATGTTCTACTCTGTTTACTAGGTGCATTTATTTTACCTGTGAGACAGGTACTATTATAGTCCTCATTTTTAAGATGACAAAGCTGAGAGCCTCACCCACACAAAGCCATGCAGTGAGTATGGGCGAGAGCTAGGCTGTGGAGACGGGACTCCTTGAGTTGGATGTCTGTAAGCTTCCATAACCAAGTGTCCTCATCCATCATTGCTGCACATCTAGACCCTAAGGGAGTTGTTTAACAGAGGACAGAGAGAATTTTTTAAATGTCAGTGCCTAGGGAATCTTTAAAGCAAGTAGTAGGAAAGAATATTGAAATCCTAGAGAATGGTCTTGGTTTAGAGGACACATAGCAGCCCGTGACCCCTGGGCACTCCCATTTGTCCCATCGCCATCTTGCTGCTCAGTCTGACCAGCCCACTCAAAAGAGGGATGATGGGAAAGAAATAGAAAATCAAATTGAAAATTAATAAAACTTTTGCTGCAAGAACTGGTTTATATTTTTGGGTAAAATTATGTTTGGAATTGTTTGTGAAACTAAATTAAGCAAGAGTTGGCAATATATACAAAGCAGAGTTTGTTCTCCAGTGCTGCCTACGTACAATTTCCTAACAATAAAAAGAAAATTCATTATCTGTCAGTAAAAGTTAGTGGTTTCATAACTTCCTGGAAAGACTTTGATATTTTGCTATTAATTTTTCACATGAAACTGTTACCTGAGGACTGCCTGAGTGTCCACTTAAAATTTTGCAGTGGGGAAGAAAGGAGAAGGCAAGAAAGGGAATCCAGCAGAATAAAAACTCTTGGAGAGAGGAGCTAACATCTTGAGTCAAAATAAGGATGCATAAGCTCTAGATATGGAGTGAAATGTCCCCTCCTTAATAAACATTAGGATTCACATAATTTACACTGCATTCTAAGAAGTTAGAAGAGAACTTACATTTATGGAATGCCTATTATATGTCCAGCCAATTGCCCACATTATTTCATTTAACCTGATGGGAATCAAATAAAGTCAGTATGACTTTTTTTTTTTTTTTAATAAGGTAAAGGTCACATAGCTAAGACCTGAAGCCATGTTATTTTGTCTTCTACCAATTTGTATTATTTACTCTTCTGATTCTCAACTTTTGCACAGCTAGAGTAAGGATTCATTCATTCTGTACAAGTCATGAGATCCTAACATGAACAAATCCTACTTTGGTAGTAGGAATAGTAAAACTCAAAAAGGAAGCTGTAATCTTCAGTGTCCTTTGAGCCCAGGTATTGTTTCAAACATAAACTACTGCCATACTTGCTCTCCGAATGAAAGGATGTGTTTACCAGGCAGTGGGAATTGCAGGGGACACTGAGAAGTTCTCCAAGGCCTGAAATAGCCATGATCAACAGTAGGCACACTTGGGTTATGATTAATCACACCAGGAAAGTTTCTCCATATACTCCGTGCCTAACAATTGTTACATGAACATAAAGTCATCTGCCTTATTTTCTTTTCATTGTTTTGCATGCATCTTTTTCACTTTGCTAGATTTTTAATTCAGGGGGGTGGGGTGGGCAGGAACAGTGGTTTCTGTTGTTTGCTTGCTTTAATGCTTCCTCCTCTGTAGCCACAACATCTAGGTTGGTGACTTCCATAGAGGAGTTTAAAATACAACTGAACTCTAACCTTAAGCAAATCTTGCTTGTATAACCTAGAAATTCAGAAATCACCTTTTTAATTAGAATTTAAAAACACAAGCAGGAAAGTACGGTGGCCACTTGAATTTATATACAGACTTCCAGATGAATTTTTAGCCTTTGTTAATTTAATTAACCCAGAACAGAGTACTTCCAGAGAGTTCCGCAATAACTTTTTACTAAGATTAACTAAGTCAGCCCTATAAAATGTTTTTAAAGCAGATTTTTTATCTCATGGATTAACAGTGGTTAACAGAGATTTCTCTTTCCATTATTCCCTTTCCTTGTCTCCCCAAAACTGCATATATACTATAATGGTATTTATATGCAACCTAATCATAGATGAAGGACCAAGGACTCAACCATTTGGGGTATGTTAATAAAGTGACTAAAAGTTCTTTTTTGACCTAATTACTCTAGGAAATGCTTTTGAAACAAAATGTGATTAGACTTTGCTGTGAAGCCCACCTCTAATAATCTCAATGTCAAACAGCTAACATTTGTACTCATTTCTAGAGAGCTACACGCAGACAGGCATCCTCCATTAAGGCATTCACAGGTATATGTGTACATGCAGTTAGCAAATATCATTCCTTCAGGCATCACATCACCTTAAAATATTTTTCTAAATATCCAGAGAAAGTTATAATCATGAGTCTCAGATCTATATATTAGTCTGAATTTACCTTATACAGCATCAAACATCACAAGCATGCATTCTTAATGTATGTTTTCTGGTGAGCAGAGGTCTTTAATTCATTCTAAATTTGGGGGAGAGAAAGAAAAGAAGGGTCTTGTATCTTTATCAGATACCAGAATGTTGGTTTGTCATAGAGGAAAGCATCTCATCAGAAGATCACTTTAGTCTCAAGATGATTTTGTGGAAGTGTTGTAGTCATTAAGAAGAATGAATTACAGTATATGCCTTGGGAAATACACACGTGAATCATGATATCTAGTCAGTTACTTAAACTATATTGAATGAAGTGATCTTATAAAGCATCCTTCCATGTCAAAACACAAATGAGCACAATACACTTTTTATAAAGCAAATGTAAGTACTGCACCTGAACACTAATCACTCATCCTAAAAAAGAGAGAGCATAATTACTCTCACTGTTATACTATATTGTCTTTTTTTGTAAAGGACCCATCCTTACATTCAAACGCTTTGGAGTTATCAGTATATTGGTTACTGTGATGCAGAAGCAATATAGATTACTTGCATTTGCATGTGCTTTGCAATAGTATTATTGGGTGGTCTATGGAGAGGATCAGAGAAATGATATTATCATACACCACCCTCTCTCCTCTATTTCACCATTGACATGAGGCCTGAGAAAAGGCTGTGGATCACATTGAAAAATACCTAAGAAATGATAGGAGAGGAATATAAATAGTAATTGATTAGGCTACCAAATAAGTTCTCTAGAGTAGAGGTTAAAAGAATATCTTGAGATTATTCTGGTCCATTTCTCCTGTTCTGCTGTTCCATTTTTAATGGCAACAAGTCAGGACACTCAAGCATATTCACATTCAACTCATTAAAGTTTTGAATGCTTACTGTTACACCTCATTGCAAATAAGGCCCCAGACAATGACTATTGGCAAGTAGTCCCAGAAAACTAAAAACTGTGGCTTTTAAGTCGTGGCAAGTGAGGCTGAATGGTTAGATATGCAAGATAAAGATAAAATGGGCATATGGCATTTTAAAGAATACAATGAAGGGCCACACAATGTTTTATTGTTTTTGTTTTGTTTTGTTTTAATTTATTTGATCACTACCAGCATTTGAGGACTATCCACAGAAACTGCTAGGAGAAAATCCACATTGCTTTATGTTGGACAGAAAGACAGTTTCTATAGATAAAAACATGCCATTTACTTTCAACAAGTGTCTTTTCCATTAGATTTAACTCTAGGGCAGAAGTATGAGTCTCTGCAGAGAAACCAGAGCAAAAATAAAAATTTAACCTAGCGCTTATACTGCGTACATGACAGATGAAAAGAAACTCAATAAATCACAAGTGTCAAGAATTAAGCCATCTTATTTGGTTTTGTTTTTTCCTCTGGGGTATTTCTGTGGGACTTCTTGACTTTTCTTCTTTAGATGAGTGGAAATGAAGAATCTACTAAACAAATGATTGGCTATCCTAAAGAGCCACTTGATTGGTGTTGCCGGAAACCCACAGACAAGTCATGAAGAGAGAAGTAACAAGAGCACGTGCTGTTATTTCTTAATAGGAGAGCAGACAAAGGGGTCATTTCTGGGCCATAGTTTGGGTCAATCTTATCAGATGAGAAAGTTATACCTCAGATCAACGGCAGGTATTTTGGGAGGTGGTACAGAGTCTGGAGCATTTAGTCCATTTTCTTCTTGGTGCTTTCGTGGCATAGAACACACTATGAATACAAGAGAAAACTTCTGCTCTGCAAAATACTTACAGGAACTTATACCTCAAGATGAATGCTTTCTTCTCCTACGTTTTGATGGAAGTGTCAATACAAGACTGTGATATCAAAATATGATTGGCATATTTCTGTAATATCTCTTCTTGCTTGCAGTTCTGTACAGGGAAGCTTGCCTTTCAAACCACAAGATAACAGAACTCCCTCTGGTAAATTATCTTTCCTGGTACATAAACCTGCGCACATATATAAGCCTTGCTAAACGTTGCCAGTTGGAGAATATAAAAACCTTTTAAAACAGACGCTAATTATGAAATAAAAAGAAATTCCTATTCTTTTGGATTGAGACATAGAAGAGATTTTTAGTTTAATGAGCTATCGTGACAGAAAAAAATATCTAGAAGGACTCTTTTCTAGTCAGTGTTCACAGGTTAAAATGAGTCCAACTGTACAAACTAGCGAGAAGGCAGAAAAGTAAATGTAGGGGTTTAAGAGCAGGGGACAAAGGTCAAATTGTTCAGAAAAACAAAAATAGAAAATTGGTACTGAATATTTGGGATGGCATGGAAATACTGGTATAAAAAGTACAGAACTGAAAGGACTTTGGGCTTCTCAGGTTTCTTTTCAGAATAGCACTAATGGCAATTACTTTCAAAAGTCTTTTGGTGATGTGAACACAGACAATACTTAGCACTTGAATATTCTCAAAACTGAGCCACGACAATATATAACCAATTTCAAAAATAGCAAAAACAAAACAAAACAAAAAGATTCCTAGGAGGTGAAAAATTAGAATCAGTTATAAAAGTAAAATTGAAACAAAACAAATTTATGCCATTTTACTTTCTCTCTATCATCTTTATCGGCATCTTATAAATATTATTTATAGTATTCCATGTGTTGTAAGAGACATAAAGGATAAAATTCACCCCCATAAAATGCACTGGAATATCAGGATCTTAAGCAACGTGCCCCAGATGGGGGGCCAGTGGCTAGATTATCAAAGAAGCAGTCATTTCCTAGTATTTCCCTTTCAAGAGATTCTCCTCATGATGGAAAACGTGGCTGCAAAGACAAAGATTGCTCTGTAATAAAAGTTATTTTCTGTCTCTTTCCTGGTTTAATAACCCAGAAAATAAAATCATTTGCCTACTACTTCCTCACAAGGTAAGAATTCAAGTTAATCAGTACATATAAACAAACCTCACTGAGGGCTCCATTTTGCCCAGTTTAGGATAAAACGCTGCTTCCCTGGTAAAATTCTCCTAATGAAATGTAAAACTTACAAACCGCCAACTCTTGTCATGTGAGTAAAATTAACCCCCTGAGAATATCTACTGCCTTGTTTTCTTATTAGCCCCATTTTAAAATATTTAAAATGTACGGGTCAAAAATTAAGCTTAAGGCTACATTTTCTCATAAGTTAATCTGCATATGTTAAAAAACATTTTAACGGAAAAGAATGCTAAATCATTTCCATCTAAATCCTTCTCCATAGGCCTGGAGAACACAGAAGCAATGACAGAGACAAGATGTAGATCCTCTTAAAATTATGCGTTCTGTTTTATTTGAAGGCAAGAAGAATATCCAACAGGCATTCTTTTTTTTTTTTTTAATTTTATTATTTTATGTTAGTCACCATACAATACATCATTGGTTTTTGATGTGGTGATCCACGATCCATTGTTTTCGTATAACACCCAGTGCTCCATGCAGTACGTGCCCTCCTTAATACCCATCACCAGGCTAACCAATTCCCCCTCCCCCCTCCTCTCTAAAACCCTGTTTGTTTCTCAGAGTCCATAGTCTCTCATGGTTCATCTCTCCCTCCAATTCCCCCCCCCATTTTTCCCTTCCTTCTCCTAATGTCCTCCATGCTATTCCTTATGTTCCATAAATAAGTGAAACCATATGATAATTGACTTTCTCTGCTTGACTTATTTCACTTAGCATAATCTCCTCCAGTTCCATCCATGTTGATGTAAAAGTTGGGTATTCATCCTTTCTGATGGCTGAGTAATATTCCATTGTATATATGGACCACATCTTCTTTATCCATTCATCTGTTAAAGGGTATCTCGGCTCTTTCCACAGTTTGGCTATTGCGGACATTGCTGCTATGAACATTGGCGTGCATATGGCCCTTCTTTTCACTACATCTGTGCCTTTGGGGTAAATCCCCAGGAGTGCAATTGCTGGGTCATAGGGTAGCTCTATTTTTAAATTTTTGAGGCACCTCCACACTGTTTTCCAAAGTGGCTGTACCAACTTGCATTCCCACCAACAGTGTAAGAGGGTTCCCCTTTCTCCACAACCTCTCCAACATTTCCAATGGGCATTCTAATAAGTAAGTTTAAATTCCTAAAAATTCCCTTAAAAAAAACAACACATTACTTTGACCAAATTCACAAACTGTAAGGGAGACAGGAAACAAATATAATTAAAATAAAAAGATTAGCTCTATGAGTTTTGGTACAGAGTTCACGGATAACATAGCTGTAAGCCTGTCCCATGCGAGGGCTGGATCATGATCTCTCCCCTTCACAAATTCTCTGTTCACTGATTTCCCTTTTAATGGCAAATACCTCTGTAAATCTCCATCAAGAAACATCCGGTGACTTTCTGTTCCTGACTTGACCATCTCCATTCATCAAAAAGGAACATTTTTAAGATCTCAAACTAAAAGTTAACCTTAAAATGTGGGAAAATAGACTTTTCCAGAAAGATGTCGATGGGAATGTGTGCAAGCCTTTAAAGGCATTACAATTTGGGGACAGGAAAGCATCCCCTTGTTTGTCCTCTTCTAAACTGACAAAAGACCTTTTATCCACAGGAATGCATTATGCCCTTCACCTTGCAATACGAATTTTAGGGAGCAACTGAAGAAGCAAAGGACCCCTTTATCCTCAAGAAAATGGGGAAATGAGACTAATGCACATGAAATCATTGGAAGACTATTCATTAATTGAGAATGTGGTACTGCCCAAGTATAATAGGAGCTGGGAGAAGAGAAGAAAACAAGTGAAGCCTGAAGAATCCATCTTATCAAAGAGAAAGATGACCCTTGCTCTGGGAAAGCGCTATACAGTTAGGGTGGAGCTGAGTGAAAACAAAATCCATTTGAATGTTCCATAAAACTGACATTCTATCTACTCCATAAAATTTCCTCAGGTACCATTAAATAATAATGTGATTGTTGTCTTTTCTGTCAAAAGATTAAAACACCCGTAATCTGGAGATATTCTAATACGTGGATCTATCATTCTGCATTCCACATACTTGACTTCAGTTCATGGGGCTAATAATCCTTTCAAAGCTAGTTGTCACCACAATTACATAGGCAGCATATCTTTTGATTATCTCTCACAACTTATTTCTAGCAGACCACAACTATAAAAATATCGGTGTTTTCCCAGCAGCCTACAGACTGGGAATGTAACGTTTGATGGCCTCGAATGTTTTTCCTCAAATCGATGCTTTTTACATATAATGTTTTACATTTAACGAGAAGAAACATTTTCCCATGTGCGCCAACACAGCATACCTCCAAAGCTTTTGTGTCTAATTATCAGTTGTTGTTTATCATTTATTTAACAACAAATAATTAGCTCCATGTCTGTATAATGAAGTAAAATGGGGATTACACTGAGATGCCTCATGTCAAAAATGCAACAGACATTCTTTACTGCAGTGCTGAATTAAATGTCTTTATGTTGGAGGAAAAAGAAATCCTAGAGATAACAATGTTCAAATGCCTCGATGACTTTGTCAAAACTAACTAAATAACATGTTGCCTATGACTAATACATGTTGCCTATGACTGAACTCTTTGAAGATTCTATCCTTTTGATTATTTGCAGATGATCAGGTGGCTTTAAATATCAGGGTCACAAGATGGATTCTGAAGGGACCAGATTAAAGAGAAAGCTAGCTATTCCGGGGACTTAGAAAAATCCCTTTATGTTTGGTGGCTTTTAAAATCACTTCTACTATCTGAAACTATGTTCTCAATTGACACAATTTACAAGATTCTGCATAAAGGTGTAAGTGAGACCTGGAAAGGTAAGGAAAAAAAAAAACGACTCAAAAAGAAGCACGCATAAAGAAAATTCACAAAATACGCTGCACTTGTAAAATGCATGACCTCATTCCTTCCTGGCACTACTGTGAATGCAAAACAAAACCAATGAGATCTATATATATATATAGTGTAGACACCTCCCCGGTGCCTGCCATTTTTTGTCAGAGAAAGAAAGATGATGGCCCCTACTAAGGATCGCAGGCCTCTTGGCCTTAAATGAAAGAATGAATTTGTTTCCCCAATGCCCCAAAATATTGTTGCACACAGACATTGCAGGGAAAAACAATAAACAATAAACATTAAAAATTAAGTTGTTTAAAGTGACACCCTATTATTTTGGAGTTTGTGTGTACTGAGAAGGCTGTGTAAACTAAAAGGAATGCATGGGTACAGTTCTTCTTTTTATTTTCTTTCCTTCCTTGCAAATTCATTTTTACTTAAAATATTAGAACTATTCATGATATTCGATCCAACAATGGATATACCAGCCTCTTCACAGACTCACAGAACTTGCAAAGACGGAATGAAGTAGTTCTTGATATAGAGGGAGTCCAGGAAATGATCTTTTCATCGGGAGGCACACACACAGTTAGACTAAAGGTGCTCTTTCAAGGAATAGAGATATAGTCAAGACTGAACAAGTGAGAGCTAAGGGAAAAAAATCTCTTCTGTCTGCCTAAGTAGGCAGAGAAAGCCTTGGGATGGGAGCCTTCCAGAATATGTACTAAATGCCAGTTTGCATTCACTTGTCAGTTCCGCCTGTCTGAGGTCAAATGTGCTTGCTTCCACCTCCAAATGAAGCTCTGGACAGTGACAGCGATGCCCTACAATTCCAAGTTGGGCCCTCCCTCTAAGCCCCTTTGGAAGCAATGTCAGTAAAGTACATTGGAGGAACACCCACATTCCAAGTCTTCCTGATCACTCCAGTGGGGTGATGCTGGTGGTGGTAGTGATGCAGACAGTGTAAAATGGGGATTACACTGAGATGCCTCAGGGGGTGAGGTGGAGTAACTGGGAGGGAGTGCCCATTGAAGGCTTCCAGGAAAGGTCCCTGGAGTTCCTATCAAAGTGAAGCTGCAGTCAAGACCTAGGTATGTCCTGAAATTATGCATATAAGCTTTTAAAGAAAGCTCCTTAAACAAACATAAATATTTTTTGGCCATTATGCCTGCTTATTCAAGATCAAGTCCTATGGTTGATGCCTATTGTTTTTGCGAATGATTTCTTTCTTAACATATATATGTATGTATATATATATATATGTTATATATATGTTAAATATATATATTTATACATACACACACACCTCTTGACATATCTATCTATGAACCTGTCCATCTCCACAGTTAAGGGGGGGTGACAGCCAGCACTTACCTACCGGTGTCAAGTAGTGGCTAAAGAACAATTGCAACTAATACTTTTTTTTTTCTTTTAAAGAATAAAAAAAAAAAAAAAAACATTTATGCTTGAATGGATTGGAATGGGCTTAGAATAGAGGTTAAGCAGTGGCCTGAGTATCTTATCGAATGTATCAATGAAAAAAACAAAACTCATTATCAGAAGTTTTAAAACCCCTCACTATAAAAAATGCTCATCAGAATCTGTTGTGACCACCGAAAGATGTAAGAAGTTATATAGACACACACACATACACAATAAAAGGAAAACTGATGTCTAGAAAATACAATATGCAAAATAAACCTAAGAGAATCCTATTTAGGTTTACCAAGAACAGACAGTAAGAAAATACGGAAGTGTTACTCCTTAAAGTACACAAGACCAGCCTCCTCACCTTACAGTGTGTGTGTGTGTGTGTGTGTGTGTGTAAAATGAACTTTGAATTTTAACTGTTTGAATTTTGGTCCACAGCTGTACCTGTCTAAATAAAATTAAAAAATATATTCTGTGATATCAGAAGCAATGCAGGATAATGACATTTGAATTTGGGATAATATGTAATGTTTAAAAATTGATACCCTATGATAAAAGAAATAGAAGGGTGCAAACATATGTGAAATATATATATAATATCCCAGAACTTATGAGAAAAACTTTTGCTCAAAGTGCCTTTATCTAGCAAACAAAAAACTAACAACACAACCCCTTCCATGAAAAATAGTTATTCTATCACTCTCCAGATGTAATTCTCTTTTCAAATTTTTAAAAATTTTTTTAATTTTAATTTTTTTAAAAATATTTTATTTATTTATTTGACACAGAGAGAGAGAGTACAAGTAGGGGGAGTAGCAGAGGGAGAGGGAGAAACAGGCTCTCTGCTGAGCAGGGAACCCGATGCGGGGCTCCATCCCAGGACCCTGGGATCATGACCTGATCCAAAGGCAGATGCTTAACAGACTGAGCCCCAGATATAATTCTATACAGAATAAAATAAATCCACTAGAAGTGTGATCTTTTACCATCCACAGTTAGTTTCATTGATTCTATAAATGCTACAATCACACAGTAAAATTTCTTATCATATAGCTACCTAGAGAAGTGCATGTATATACTTCACTTTACAGAACTGTAGGCATCTGCCTAACCTCACCTATTTTAAAACATTAAAGTGCATTATAATATGGCATTTGAAATTCTTTGGTGTCATGAGTAACAGAGAAATGCATCAAAAGTCAAAATTTAAATATTTGGACTCATCTTCTAGGAATGAGTATGGCCCTTATTTTATTTTTGAGTTTTAACTGATGGACTGACAGCCCCAGCACAGCCCCGTACTATTAAAATTGCTGTCCAGGATGGCGATAAGTGTATCCTTGGATGTACTGAGAAAATTCTCTGTAATGCAATGTTCAAAATAGAGAAAGGACCCTACTTTTAACAAGTCGTGTGACTAATTAATTGGCTTCTCATAAGAATATACTTTGTGTCTCCTTTTGTTTATTACACTATTCACACCTTGCCTGGAACAAGCAGTTGTCTTCCTGGAGAGCCACATAAATCTAGACAGGAACAAACAGCCTCAATATACGATTGACACCCAAACTGTCAAGCCAGCCGCTCTGGTGACAGTCATTTTATAAAACTGCTTAGTCATTCCTGTCTAGCCCTGTGATGCCCAAGTATCCCCTGCTGAGAAGTCATATCATGAAATGTTAATTTGGCACTTAAAGATAACATGCTTTTAAAAAGTGATAAGAAAGAGAAGTTGAGCTGGGCTCAGACAGACTGTCTCTGTTCCCAGGTTCTGAAAATGCACTCCCAGAAATATTTGCTGTAGCCTTAGGAGCAGCAACATTCCCTGGTAATCCTGATGAAATAACAATTTTCTCCCGTCAGGGAGATGGGGAATGTGTGTGTGTGTGTGTGGGGGGGGGGGGTGAAGTGTGTGTGTGTGTGTGTGTGTGTGTGTGTGTGTCCCCATGTATTTCTGGTTAGGAGTTAATGTGAGACTTGGTAAGAAAACATACCCTACAGGCATATGTCCTTAAACTTCACACTTCGCTAAAGTTGTTCCTTTAGCTTTGCTCTCCTCGCAGTCCTCCCCCACCATTTCTTTCCCGCTGCTGCTGTTCAATTTGGCAGCACATTTAGGGATGCCATCTTTATGAGACCTTCCATGTGAAATAAACTCACACTCTATTCTCAGCATCCTCCTTTCTCTTGTCGATCCCCCTTGGAAAAATGTGATAACCTCTGTTTTCGAAAATACTACTGACTTGTGTGTGTATTTGCTTTGAAAATTGAGTCTTTGAAAATGATCCTGAGCCAAGCAACTCACACTTGGGGAACACTGCGGTGAAGAGACGGATCACACAGAGGCTACGAAGAACAAAACAAACCGTCTTGACATCTACTGAAGTGTTATAAATAAAGCTGGCTAGTAAAAAGATGAAAGCGAAGCTTGAGTCTTCACCCCACCATCCTGCCCCCACATGCTAAGTATAATCTTGACTGACCCAGTATCTCTTTGCTTCTTAGAGAAAAGCAGTAAAGTTGAACTGGGTGTTATTAGCCCACAGCAGCAGTGACTCAAATATTTAGCTACTTAGACTTCTACCCTTGTAAAATTTTACACTTGTAAAATTGAGTAATTCTTGGGGTGTATTGGCCTTAGGGCAAATAATGACACATTTCATTCTCAGAATGATAGAATGCATCAGTCTCTATCTCTTCCTGTCCCTCTCTTTTTCTCTTGTCTCTTTTATTCTTTATCCTCCCCACCTTGAAGTTTTAAACCCCATTTAGACATCCCTTTTGTGGGTAGGGCTGTTGCAAAGGAACACTCATTATTTTAATAAGATACAAATATGAACTAGGACAGAAACATTTCAGAGTGGTACTCAGCATCCTTCCACCCCTTTTCAGTTGCCTGGTTCAATCTAGAAGTGTTTTTGGATGACTATATGGAATAGTTCCGGAGCTCACTCAAATGTAGTATTTACAAGGATGACATGCCTGTTCTTACTCTCCAGCTCCAGCTTCTTCCTGTAGCAGACATCACTAAGCAATTGTGGTACTTTCCCACTCAGTACAGACATAGCCTCAGGATCCTTCTTGACACAGCACTCCCAACAACCATCAGCCATTATCCATGATCTAGAGCTGGTTTAAAAAATAGCCTCTAATTGTCTTCTTGCATCTGGCCATCCTTCCTTAAGATCACTAAACATGGAGGAAGTTGCAGATCAATAAGCATGAGTCTCTTTACTTTTATTGGAGGTGGTCTTGAGGAAAGCTGGTTAACTTCCATTCCATATATCCTTGCATTCTTCTACTAATTGTGCTGAAGCATTAGAAAATTTAAGAAATCATGAGCTAAGTGCAGGGTATGGGCCATGGCAATTAGACTGAGTAGCATGTCATTTTCATTAAGTAAGAGAGCAGAGAGAAGATAAACATGTCAGCCCCCACAGTTACCATGTGAAGTCCTAGGGGAATCTTATTATTAAATTAAGAAAAGTATCAGGTCTAGTAGTATGTATACATCCATTCAGACATATGTACATTCATTAATTTTAGTGTGATGGCAATGTTCTCTATTTGGATAGGGCTCTGGGTTACACAGGTGGATATATCTGGCAAAGCTCATGGAATGGTATACTTAAGATTCATGTATTTCACTGCATGGAAGTTTCATCCCAAAAGGAAAAAAAAAAAATATTGAAGTCTTGTTAATGATATGTATGTTGAGTGTTTAGAAGTGAAACACACTGATGTCTGCAACTGATGTCTTATTAAAAAAAATATGATGAATTGATGAATGGATAAAGCAAAGGGTGTGTAATAAAGCAAGTCTAGTGAGAGATTAATGGTAGAATCTAGAGAGTGAATTCACTGTAAATTTCTTTCCATTTTCTGCATGTGTGAAAATGCTCATAATAAAGTGTTGGGGAAAACTACAATATACTCCTAATCTTGTTGTGAAATACTTGAGACCTACTTGTCCTCTCTCCTGCTTCTTTTTGACCAGAAGCAAGAAATAGCTCAATTAAATGTAATGACTTGTTACTGAAATATCTTGATTTTCGTCTTCATAAAGAAGCATTGGGATGCACCTATGCAACTCTAGCCAGGAGAGAAAAAGACAGACTATTGTACTTAGATTCCACTACTCTCATCACACCCAGAACGAGAGAAGTGGTCCACGCCAATATATCTTAACATAGCGCTTTTGTTAGGCAAAGCATCACTCAAATGTAAACATAAAAACATACTTGCCCACCTTGATGAGAACATCACTGACCTTATCTGTTCATTTTTCTTTTTCCCCTCCAAACACACAGACACTCATGCTGACTTGGCAAACCATGGTTGAGAAATCACTGCTCTGTCAAATCTGCACGGGGACTTCAGAGTCTAAGTGATGGATATTGCGGGGCACAAAGTACTCAAACCTTGGGCTTTTGAAAAACAAGTGCAAAGAGCTCAGTGAAAACCTATTATCACTGGTAGAATGGAGAAGGCAATGAAATTCTCAATCATACTTCTTCCCCATTTAGTGGTTTGAGGGCAGCTACACATGGCATGTTGAAACAAGGGCATTTTTGAACCAACAGAATCAAGAACAGGATATTTAACCTATTCTATTAATTCCCATTGCAATGTGTGAGCTAACATGCCCTGGCAATAATTTATAACATGACCAAAAAATATATATTGCTTCCCCCCCCACCCACTTGCTCTAATCTGGCTTTGGGAACTACAAGTCCCAAGGATCAGGAAGCTATTATATGGCAAATGAGAATCAGTGAGCACACTGCAATACTCTTCAAGGGTTCCCTGCTCAGCTTGTGATTCCATACTTTTTAATTTCCTTGTGCAAACAGTGAACTGAAAAATGGGAAAATCCATTTGGCTAGTCTGAGCTATAAATTAAATCCTTGATTAAATTTTGGCAATTACATCTCCAGGTTGTTTCCATTTCAACATTTAAAATACATTTGAATAAGCTTCTGAATCATGATCTTGGCAATCTATTGTATGGCAAAATGGACTCTAATAAATACTATTAAGAGGTTAGCTGGTAAATAGAAAAATTGAAGAACACTGAAAACAAATATTTTATCCTTCTTTTAAGTTGTTTGGATATGAGTAAGTTGCTAAGAGGCAGAAAATAAGTATAAAAACCTCATGAATGTTCTTAACCAGTAAAGAGCAATGAAAATCATCAGTGGTTCTTAAACTTTATTATGCACAAAAATCACCCAGAGGTCTTGTTAAAATGCAGAATACTGGGACTCCCCCTCCCCCCAACCCCCCTACCCTTAACCCCACCAGACACTGATTGAGCAGGTTTGGGTGGTGCCCACTAATTTGCATTTCTTTTCTTTTTTAATTACAGTGTAGCTAACATACAGTGTTATATTAGTTTCAGGTTTACAATATAGTGATTCAATAATTCCATATAGTATTCAGTGCTCATCAAGATAAGTATACTCTTAACCCCATCGCCTATTTCACCCATCCCCCTTCCCACCTCCCCTCTAGTAACCATCAGTTTGTTCTCTATAGTTAAGAGTCTGTTCCTTAACTAATGATGTAATGTATGGTGATTAACATAACAATAAAAAATGTACTAATTAAAAAAAACAAAAGAAAAAAAAAAGAGTCTGTTCCTTGGTTTGTCTCTCTCTTTTGTTGTTGTTGTTCATTTATTTTGTTTCTTAAATCCCACATATGAGTGAAATCATATGGTATTTGTCTTTCTCTGACTTATTTCGCTCAGCATAATATCTTTAGCTCCATCCATGTTGTTGCAAATGGCAAGATTTTATTCTTTCTTATTGCTGGGTAATATTCCATTTTATATATATAATATATGTTGAATATAAATGGTGAGAGTGGAGATCCTTGTCTTCTTCTTAACCTTAGGGGAAAAGCTCTGTTTTACCCATTGAGTAAGATGTTTCACTGGGATTGTTTTTTTGTTTTTTTGCTTTTTTTTTTTTTTAATTAGATCTTTATTATGTTGAAGTATGTTCCTTCTAAACCTACTTTGCTGAGTGTTTTTATCATGAATGGACGTTGTACTTTTCTACATCTATGAGATGATCATATGGTTTTTATTCTTTCTCTTATTGATGTGATGTATCACATTGACTGATTAGCAAATGTTGAACCACTCTTGATCCCAAGGATAAATCCCACTTGGTCATAGTGAATGATTTTTTTAATGTATTGTTGGATTTGGCTTGCTAATATTTTGTTGAGGATTTTTGCATCTATGTTCATCAGAGGGTATTGGACTGTAGTTCTCTTTTTTTGTGGTGTCTTTATCTGGTTTTGGTATCTGGGTAATTCTACCTTCATAGACCAAATTTTGAAGTTTTCCTTCTATTTTTTGGAATAGTCTGAGAAGAATAGGTATTAACTCTTCCTTAAATGTTTGGCCGAATTCACCTGTGAAGCCATCCGGTCCTGGACTTTTTTTTGTTGGCAGTTTTTTGATTACTGATTCAATTTCATTGCTGGAAATCAGTCTGCTCGAATTTTCTATTTCTTCCTGCTTCAGTTGGTAGGTTATGTTTCTAGGAATTTATTTCTTTTAAGTTGTCTAATTTGCTGGCATATAATTTTTCATAATATTCTCTTACAATCCTTTGTATTTCTGTGGCATCAGTTGTTATTTCTCCTTTTTCATTTCTGATTTCATTTATTAGAGTCCTCTCTCTTTTTTTTGGATGGGTCTGGCTAGAGGTTTAGCAGTTTTATTGATCTTTCAAAGAACAAGCTTCTGGTTTCATTGATCTGTTCTACTGTTTTGTTTTGTTTTTAGTTTCTTTATCACTTATTTCTGCTCTAATTTTTATTTTTTCCTTCCTTCTGCTGGTCTTCCATTTTGTTTGTTCGTCTTTTTCTAGCTCCTGTATGTGTAGTTAGTTTATTAGCCATTTCTTGCTTCTTTAGGTAGGCCTGTATTGCTATAAACTTCTCTCTTAGAACAGCTTTTGCTGCATCTCAAAAATTTTGGACTGTTGTGTTTTCATTTTCATTTCTCTACATGTGGTTTTTTATTTCTTCTTTGATTTCTTGGTTGATCCATTCATTGTTTAGTAGCATGTTATTTAACTTCCATGCATTTTTGCTCTTTCTAGATTTTTTTTCTTGTGTTAATTTCTAGTTTCATAGCATTGTGGTCAGAAAAGATGCAGAGTATGACTTTGATCTTTATAAATTTATTTAACTTGCTTTGTGGCCTGATATGTAATCTATTCTGGAGAATGTTCCATGTGCACTTAAAAAGACGGTGTATCATTTTCTCTTATATATCCTGCTGAATATATCTGTTAAATCTATCTGGCCCATTGTGTCATTAAAGCCCACTATTTCCTTGTTGATTTACTGTTTGGATGATCTGTCCATCAACGTAAGTGGGTGTTAAAGTTTCTTACTATTATTGTATTACTATCGATTGTTTCATGTCTGCTGTTAACAGTTTTATGTATTTGGGTGCTCCCATGTTGGGTGCAAAAACATTTACAATTGTTATATCTTCTTGTTGGATTGTCCTCTTTATCACTATATAGTGTCCTTCTTTGTCTCTTGTTACAGTCTTTGTTTTAAAGTCTATTTTGTCTGATACATGTATTGCTACACCAGCTTTCTTTTCACATCCATTTGCATGACAAATGTTTCTCTATCCCCTCACTTTCTTTTTTTTTTTTTTAGATTTTATTTATTTGAGAGAGAGAGAGATAGAGATAGTAAGAGAGAGAGCACAAGTGGGGAGGAGAGGGAGAAGCAGGCTCCGCACAGAGCAGGGAGCCCGATGCGGGACTCGATCCCAGGACCCTGGGATCATGACCTGAGCCGAAGGCAGACGCTTAACCGACTGAGCCACCCAGGCGCCCTCCCCTCACTTTCAATCTGCAGAATATCTTACAGGCAAGCGCATAGATAGATCTTCCATGACTGGAATGGGTGGATCCACCAAAGCATGGTGGGGGGAGCACAGGGCTTGGTGTAAGCAAGTCAGACAGGTAATGTTGGTGCTGTTCGGGTTCTGGTCAGTGTCAGTGTGTTTATGCTGGCGGGTGGGGAGGGAAATGGAGCCTGCCAGCTCCTTTGTTCTGGGAGGAATCTTCCAATGAAATCTGTCCCTCTGGGACAAGCTCTGAGATGAATAAACTACTCTCCTTCTCAGTTACTTCAGGAGTTTTTCAAACCGCTGCTTCTGTACTTTATCTCCATGGGCTGTTTGTTGTACTGTCTCTTTAAGGGTAAGGACTCAGCTTCCTCTCGCCCTCCAGGCTCTCCCAGAACCAAGCCCACTGGTGTTTAAAATTCCAGGCTTTAAGTCCCACTGGTTGAAAGAATTCACAGAATTTGGCCCCTCTAGTTTTCAAAGTGAAATGTTGTGGGGATCTGTCTACCCTGAGCCTACTCCCTGGTGTGATAGTCTGTTTCTTGCCCTTCTCTGCTCCCTCCCTCCCGTGGACTGCCCAAGGTCTGTTTAGTTCCCCACAGCATCTCTACCCTTTCTACGTTTTCAATGTGGTCTCTTCTCGACCTTCAGTTATGGAGTTTGTCTGCCAGTCTTTGGGTCACTTTTTGAATTATTTACACTGATGTGGGTGTTATCTAGTATCCGTGGGATGAGGTGAGCTTAGGGTCCTCATACTCTGGCCATATTCCCAGCCTCCCTCCAAATTTGCATTTCTGACAAGCTTTCAGGTGATGTTGATGCTGTATGTGATCATAGGAACATTTGGAGCAATGCTTGTCCAACCTTTCAGATACAAGCAAACACAACTAAAAGGTTGTTGTAAGGTTCAGGAAATAACAGAAGATAACCATAAATCATCTGTCCAGCTTTTAAAGATATCCAGAAATGTGACTTCATCAGATGAAGCAATAATCAGTCAGTGGTTTATAGTTCCTACTGAGAGGTGGATCTCAATAAAATTAAGAGATAGGCCCCCAGACTCCACATGCTGTACTCTTTTCCTATTGAGGTAATATAAACTTCTTCCCCCTTGAGGAGCCCCATAACCTGTAGCCCTCTGCCCAATGTCAATCAAACTTTTTAAAGGAAATTATCAGCTAACTCATTCTCTTTTCATTGTGGTATTACCTCATGGGGGGCAGAATATTTTGTTTCCTCATCAAAGCAATAACATTTTAATCATGGAAATTATGGCATCAATCCCTGAGATAATGGGAAGCACTTACAGAGCAGGGGAACAAGTAGCCTTTCCGAGTCCCCTGATATCACAAGTGGGTGGCCCCTCCCTACAAGGAAGCCCAACCCTGCTTTCGCCATCTGGAGATTTCTACTGATGCAACTCAAGTCAGTTTTCATTTGTGCTATAATCACTGGAGACAAAGAATCTCAGCTGGTTATTAATCTCATCTGTATCACAAGTAGTAGAGTACTAAATCTCCCCTCTGACTTTTCTTCTCCAAGAAAAATCCTATCAGTGTCCTTAGTGTTTGGTATAGGTCTGCTTCCTAACCCCTAATGATATTATAAATCTCCTTTAAATTCTCTCAAAATTGAGTTCATGTAAGTACTTGAAAGCCAAGTCCCTATGTGAAATATTTTTTTTAAATCTCCTGTCTTTACCTCTCTCCCACCATCCCCAATCCAATAGGATATTTTCTAATAACCAAAGTTGCAATGAATCATGTGTTGACAGGGGTTGAAAAATGGGAAAAAAACAAAAACAAAAACAAAAACAAAAACCCTTAATACCAGCCTGACCAGAACTGAGCATAGGGGAAGGATTGTTGCCAGGGTCCTGCATAGACTAATCTTAGCCCTATGGATGCTTTTAAATAAATAAGGTGATAGTAGCTAGCATTTCTATTTATGGTTCGCATGTAACTTACTCATAGTTTTGGGTAGGTTATTTACTTAATTCCTGCAAGAACTTTGTAAAGAAATTGAGATTCAGAGTTTTCGTATTCTAACTGGGGTCACAGCGCTGGTGTGTGACTGGCTTCCAGGTAGCTTTGCCATAAACACCTTTGCCATACACACCTTTACTGCAAACATTTTCACCACAGATATTTTTGTCACATAACTATTTGGCTATAAGATAATTTTGCTGTAAATGATAAAATAACTGGTTGATAGTTTTATTTCATTTCTTCATTGACAAATCAACTACCTTTGGAAGAGTGAAAGTATTGAAGCTACTAGTTGTCAGTCTGGTTTTATTTTTCCATTGAAAAAATTCCCATTTTTATATTATATAAATCTTAGCTAGCTTTCATGATGGTCTATACAGTGACAATCATGTGTGGTGATCTTAAAATAGTAGGTGATAACAACTATGTATATCAACTTGACAGAAAATATTGTGATAAAACTTACTGGAAGCGTGAAATAAGAGAGTGCAAAGCCAGATTGCATACTATGCTGTATTAGATAATGAATGACAGTGACACAATTACATTACCATGAGGCCAAATGTTACAAGGATACAAAGCTCAGTTACAAAGGCGTTACAGAATTAGCATTTCGCCCACTGTTTCCATAGATCTTTGCGACATCCATCAGTGAAATAGGACGATATGCCAAGAACAGTGTGGAAGGCTTTCCTAATGCAATACAAAGCTCAGTTACCAAGACTCCTCCCAGTATTTGGAAAACTGATATCTCTCTCAATGAAGGAAGGGATTAATAATTAATTTTATTATTATTTTCTTTTATGTTTCATTATGTCCTTTTTAATGTCCTTCTTTTATTTTTCATTATTTTATCTTTGATGGCAAAATTACCTTATAGCAATTTCATTAATGTTTTTTAACGTTTCATTATGTCTTTTTTAATATCCCTCTCTTATTTTTTATTATTTTATCTTTGATGACAAAATTGCCTTACAGCCAATTAGTTATGCAGCCAAAACGCTTGAGGCAAAGATGTCTATGGCAAAGATGTTCCAGCAAACAACAACAACAAAACAGATGTGGTGAGACAGAGCAGTAGTTCAAGTCTGGCCCAAGCCCCACTCTGAGGCTTTTCCTATTACATTTCACTAACCCCCAAAGTATAACAACTCCTTAGATTATCCTCCGTTCTTATAGCTAGTTTTCAAGAAAACTGCCCCAGATTGCATGTGGAAAAAGTGCACGTTTTCTGGAAAACGCAATTAAATAAAGAATTTTTAAAAAATGGGAAGCTAAGGGTATCTATAAAAAAAAAAAAAAAAAAACTGGGAAAACACTATAACTCCAGACAACAGATGTTGATGCATATCTGCCAAATACAGTGAAATCTGGAATGAGAAGTAGAATACATACTCCTGAAAACAAGTCACAGATATGGTGGACAGGCTTTAGGAAAATCACACCAAAGATACTCAAAGGTGTAATCGAACATTTCTAAAATAATAATAATAATAATAACTTTCATAAACATAAATCAAAATGGAATACCACATTTTAGTAAAAAATTGAAAGAAAACAAATGATAGCAATTGGATTTCAGGGATAAGAAAAGAACTTTTGAGACATCCATCCTGAAAAAGAAATTTAGCCATCGGGTAGAAAATCAGTATTACTTCAGCAACACTAACACCAGAAAATAAAACAAAACAAAAACAAAGCAAGCAAAAACAAAACAAAACAAAAAACCAAAAAACTGCAGGGCAATGAGGCTTGAAGAGGGGGAAATGACTCACAAATTTTATACCCAGTATAGTTATCAATCATGTATAATGTGAAAAAAAAATAGAGATTCTGAAATATGCACACATTGGACCATAACACTCATGATGGTTTCTCTATAAACTACTAGTTTATGAAATACAGAAAACTGTGATATGAATAAAAATGAGAATTCAAGAACTGTACAGCCATTATATAAAATGATCGAAAATGAATACTGATTTCATTTGAATGCAGAACTAAAACTGAATACTTTTGATTATAATGACTTTATAACAAAAGGTAAATATTATGAAGTTGGATGTAAAAACAATAATATAAATAATTGAATTTGGAAGCTGGAGAAGAGAGGTAATGGGAGGAAAAGTAAGTTTGCTGTTTTCTTTATTTTTAATAACTGTCTAAATTATAGATGGATCTATATTATTTAATTTTTAAAAGTAACCTGTAGAAGAGCTAAAAAAAAAAAAGACTAAACCCCTCTCAAATAACCAGAACAAGCAAGAATAACAACAAATACAACAGCAAAATACATAATAATACAAAATAAATAAAACAAAGTAGGCATTTAACAATAGGATACATAAGCATAAAGACATTCATGTAAAAATTGAGATGTTCTACTGAAAAACAGCATCCTGGAGTAGGACTTCACTAAATAGTACTCAATAAAAGGAGTTCCATTTATAATAGAGGCAGGAGGAGACATGACTTCAGGCCTGAATTTTAGGGCTATCATAATGAAGTACCACACACTGTGTGACTTAATAGAAATTTATCATCTCTCAGTTATGGAGGCTAGAAGTACAAGGTCAAGGTGTCAGCAGGGTTGGTTCTTTCTGGGGGCAGTGAGTGGGAATCTGTTCCCCGACTCTGCCCTAGCTCTAGCGGTTTGTGGGCAATCTTTGGCATGACTTGGGGTGCAGAAGTATCACCCCAATCTCTGCCTCTCTTTTTTTTTTTTAGCCTTTTGATTTTTTTTTTCCTACTTGAGAAAGCTTCAATTTTTAAATTTAGCTTTCTGACTCTGTGCTTGTGCCATCAACATTTTCACAACAATTTTATGCTCCTCAGTGTGGAAAGCATGCTTGATCCTGTCACAGACACACTTAGCACACATGGAACCACCAAAGGCCCTGTTGACAGAGTTTTTTTCATTTTATTTTTATATTTTAAAGATTTATTTATTTATTTTAGAGAGAGTGAGAGAGAGAGAGAGCGAGAGCACAAGCTGGAGGGACAGAGGGAAAGGGAGAGAGAATCTCAAGCAGACTCCATGCCAATGTGGAGCCTGATACAGGGCTTGATCCCAGGACCCTGAGATCACAACCTGAGCCAAAACCAACAGTCGGGCATTCAACTGACTGAGCCAGCCAGGTGCCCCAGGTTTTTGTCATTTTAGACAACCTCAGAGGAATTTTAGGTCTCATGGCACAAACTCCTGGGCACATGCCACATGTGGATTTTGCTGCTTCCCCAACCTTTCTGGTCTAAAGGTAAACAATTCTATCACCAGGGGTTTCCAATAACCTGGCTTTGTTAGAGGACAGCCTATTGTAGGACAGCCTATGGCCATATGTCAAATGCTGGACCATTCTGAATGCCACTAGACAATGTCCCCAGAAGAGGAAAAAGAAAACTTCTGCCTTTATTTTCATATGGTGTTTTCCCTATATGTGTGTCTGTCTCCAAATCTCCTCTTTCTATAAAGACATCAGGGGGTCTATCCTATTCCAGTATGACATCACCTTAACCTAATTACATCTGATACAACCCTATTCCCAAATACGGTCACAATCTGGGGTACTGGGGAACTTAGATTTCAACAAATGAATTTTGAGGGTACACAATTCAACCCACAATAAAGTCCCTTTCTGCCTCATGTGCAGTTGGCAATATATTAAATATTATTTGCTATGTATGAAAGTTTTCAATCATCACCAGAGACCAATCAACAATTACAAAGTGTGACTTCATGGTCACTCTGTGTTAAAAAGATCAGAAACTGGCAAAACAAAACAAAAATACCCTGCCAAATGGCAGCTTTATATAAAACACTGTAATTTGAAGCTTGGCAAAGAACACCAAGGCAGAATGTCTTCAGAAAGACAGCTAGGCATGATTCTATGAAAGGGTACTTGCCAGTGGAGTCAAAGTTCAACAATGCTATATGGATACTGATGTGTTCAGTCAGCTCCAATAAGAAGCTAGTCCTTCTTCCTTTGGATGGGTGGTTTCAAAAATAAAAACAAAGACACTAGTGCTGAGTGTGGGAAGGAAATTAAAAAGGACGAAGAAAGTGGAATGAGGGAAGAATCTAGAATCATGCCAAAAGCTTAACGAATCACCCATGGAGCCCTCATAATGGTCTGGGAGTCATTAATCTAATACTCCAGTGAGATCTCTGTTCTCAAACTGTTAATTTTTATCTACCGCCTGCTTTGGACTCCCATTTTAGTAGGTCCCAAGGGAAATTACAAAGACAGTAAAAGTGGTCCTGAATTTCTTTTATTTTGCTGAGCTTAGCAACACTGACTACTAGGGTCAGTCACTATAGTGACTCTAGGGTGAGAACACTAGGTTTATTCCCAACAAGCAACATGACCTTGGACAAGGCACTTAGATAGATGGCTTTGTGCGACCCAATTTTGTCCACAGTACAATGAGGCAACTCATGTGAGGCTCAAAGACAAGGGGTGAAAAAAAAAGGATATGGGTGGTATCTTAGGTTGGTGTCGCCAGGAGCAGGGCCTAAGAGAGAGAGAGGTCCAAGTGCATATGGCTTACCGAGGGGTGAGTCAAGGAAAGGGAAGCATGGGAGAGAATCATGAAGCACTGAGCAAAGATGTAGTCTCAGGTGAAGTCCAGCCTTGGTCTCTTCCATGGAGGGCTCTGCAGCATATTCCCCACCGTAGGTTTGAGACAAGGGAGATGGCCTTTCATACTTCCATATCAAGTGATCACCGCAGCAGGCTCCCCCAGAGTGTGTGAGACAACTCCTTGCAGCCTAAGGAAATTCTCAGGAGAACAGGGCAGTTGTAGGCCAGTAGCAACCAACACTCCAGCAACTAGGGTTGAGCGACTAACCTGGCAGAGGGGAAGCAGATGGGGCACAGCAGTACCCCAGTAGTACTCCAAACAGCTAGGGATTTAATGCCCCAACACCACTCCCTGCTCCACGTTGCCTCCATTTTATAATGAACTTATTTTCTTTCCAAACTTCAGTTCCATAACTGAAGAATATTTGAAAAAAAATCTCAGGTGGAATGCCAAGGATCACTTAGGCTCTGACATTCTGACTTCTAACTGATTGTTTTATGATGTGTCCTCATGCCTGTGCAGGTCATTTGCCCCCTTTCTTGCAGCTTCATTGTGTATTCATCTGTATCCCAGGTGCTGAGACCCTGAAAACTACATTTCCTGGATTTCCCAGCTGACTTCCGGTTGGGTCTGCCAATGCCAAGAACTAGTGGGAGGCTGGAAGATAGGAAGAAGGAAAGTGCTTTCTCTCTTGTGGCCTCTGTAGGGGTCACCAGCATCAGTGGCCAGCTATAGTTTCCAATGACCTTCAGCAGCTCCCAGTCAGTGGCTAGCCCCGGCACTATTGCCTGAAATGGCAGGGCCAGCCTGGGCCAGCAGGTACAACTGGCTGCTCTCACAGGGGGACTGGTGGCAGTTTCAACAGTAGCAGAGTCTTGCAGCAGAGCTACAGGTAAGTGTTACCTGCTAACACCCCGTCCTCAGTTTTGTTTGGCCAGCCTGAGGGGTAGTAGCAGTTTGTTGCTATTACTGATCTCTGAGTCACTTTACCTCCTCTCTTTCTTCCTGTAGTCCTAAGTTTTTTGCTTTTTTTTTAAACTAATTTTTTGGCAAAGAATTCTTGTGTTAAAGATTCTTAGTCTGAAATACCTAGAATAATTTTCTTTTTCTGTCTGAATGCTGATTGATATGATATCAAACACTATGGTTTATAATGAGAATGACATCAGAGACACTGAATAGGTGGCTAATTGCGTAGCTCAGAAATAATAAAGGAGGTGTCTTGTGGGGCATCTGCTACCCTGATTCTGGTAGGTTACTCTTTGTCCTATTTCCTGAGTTGAAATTTATATATACGTGACTTAAAAAGAACACTTCTTTTGTTTACTTCTTTTGTTTTGTGTTACAGTTTTTCATGAATATGATTTGCTATCCTTAGTGGATTGCTGAAGGTTTTATGTTTAATTTGTACATTTTTACCTTTTATCCTACAAATTTAAATGGACAAATAGAAGTGTACAGAATTGTGCAGATAAAAGCAAAACCAAAGACCAGAGAAAGACCATGTTAAAGCTGCAGATATGCATCGATAATGGTAATGTGTGCTACTAGAGTGTTGCTGCAGAAGAGTTTTCTTCAGAGTCTTGCCAGTTAGTATTTTCAGCATAATTTCTTCTATGACAGAAAGTGTGTATTTCACATCTTTGCCTTACACCATAACACATAACGTATCATATAAAATATCGGCTCTATGCATATTTACTAGAATAGCATCAATCATCATTTCTCAACTATTTGCATCAAATCACCTCGAAGCCTTGTTAAAAAAAAATTATCTTGGGTGATTGGGCCCCACTCTCAGAGTTTCTGATTCAGAAGTCTGAATTTACATTTCAAACAAGTTCACAAGTAATACTGATGTTGTTGGGCTAGGGACCACATGTTCAGAACCTATAGGGTAGATTATAAAATCTCTGAGAGTTAAATATGATAAATGATGGGTTCTTACCAAAGAAAAATAGGTATTTCCCAACCTCTGTCAGTGTCAACCTGATAATAGGTAGAGAGCTCTATTTTTTAAAAGTATATTCCATCACATACCGAAAGCCAGACCTCATTCATTCATCACCAATGTTTTCCAGCAATTTCTTTGGGAGTGAGGGAACAAGCACATTATTCCCCAGGTTTTTTGAGGCAGAAAAAAGATTTGGTTAAATATTAATTTACACATCCAGATAATTTCAACAACTGGCTGAGTACAAAGATAGGGCAGTAAAACTTTTTTCATTCTTATTTGCCCTGTTCAGTGCCAGTGGGATAATCCCTGATCTTAGTAGATTATTAAATTGAACAGATCAGTAGGGCTTAAGTAAATGATTGAACTGCAAAGCAAAAGAATCTTTTGAGGGCTAATAATTAATATTTATGATGGTCTAATTCCTACTTGTACAATAACACTAAATACAGTTTAAAACTATTTCTATACAAAATAACCAATTTGAAAAAAAATATGTTCTCTTGGCAGGTTTATATAGCTATTAATAAAAAAAGTTATGAAATGAATGCCGATGAAGCAAATGACATATGTTCAATTATATTAATATTCAACTAATAGAGAGAATGATTAAAAGATAATACTGGCTTTACATAATCACACTCAATTGTGTGACATTCCTTTCCATGCAAGTATAGAAAAGAGTTACCTTTTTCTCTATTCCACCTATTTGCCACGCAAGATTCTAGAACCCCAAGACACACATTTCTACTGACATAGTGAAAATGTTCAAGAGACTTGTGAAAATATAAAATGCAATAAATATGCATGTATTCATTCAGTAAACAAATGCTGAACACCCCCTAGGTGCCAGGGATGGTTCTGTGCCCTGGGCATAGAGCCGTGACAATCCCAAAGATCCCTTCCCTCAGTGAAGTTTCACTCTAGTGGGTAGAAATAAACAATCAAAAAAGTGAATTACTTAATATATTGTAAGCAGTATGAGGAAAAATAATGTGGAGATGAGGACAGGAAGTACTGAGATAAGGGTGATATAATTTTCAATGGCGTATTCAGGAAATTCCTTTGGAGAAGGTGACATTTGAACAAACACTTTAAAGAGATAAGGAAGCAAAAATGTGGGAGAATACCAATCCAGGAAGAGGAAATGCCATGTGCACAGGCTCTGACACCCGGATATGCCTCTGGAGCTCCCCACACAGCAGAGAACCCAGAAGAAAGGTAACAGAGTAAGTAAGGGAAAAGGGGAGGAGAGATGAGGAGAGTGTGAACTAGAGAGCAGCAATAAATATTCTAAGGCCTTGTCAATTAGTTTAAAGTCTGGCTTTTACTCTGAGTGAGATGTGGAGCCATTGAAGGGAATCTTATTAAACATTAGATATGAACTGGTACTTTCAGATAATGGCACTGGTATTTAATTAAGATTAGAAACTTTATCTGTACCACACAGTTGGAAACTTTCATATAGAATCCCGACCACAGTACCAGATAGGAGTGAATAACTAATATATTTTTTTTTTCCTTGGGGCGCCTGGGTGGCTCAGTAGTTAAGCGTCTGCCTTTGGCTTGGGTCATGATTCCAGGGTCCTGGGATCAAGCCCTGCATTAGGCTCCCTGTTCAGCGGGAAGCCTGCTTCTCCCTCTCCCACTCCCCCCGCTTGTGTTCCCTCTCAGGCTGTGTCTCTGTCAAATAAATAAATAAAATCTTTAAAAATAATAATAATAATTTTTTTTCTTTTTGGAGCATATAAAACGTTTGAAATGAAAAAGATCAAACTGTTTTTAACCGGTGACCAACAAGCTGTCCTCAAAATGAAATGGGTTCTGAGTAAGTTATAAAACCCCAAAGAGAAACAGAGAACTTAGTGCTTACTTATTTAGAGCAACTGTTTATCCTACCATCAGTTTTGTTTGCATAGAAGAGGCTATTATCAGAATGTTTATGTTCATGATATCATTCCTGACAAACTGACTATTTTAAGCTGGGAGGGACAGGAATTGGGAAGGAGAGAAGGAAAAAGAATCCTAAATTATTGAAATATTTCTTTGGTGTAAAATGTTAGAATCATTAAATCTACCTAAGGTTGAAATATGTAAACTATTTTACTTTCAAAATATAATAATGTCTTACAAGAAAAAAATGACAGAATTCAATTATGACACGAGTCACTGATATATAATGGGTTGTATTTTCCTCTGAGGCTATGTAGAATTTATTTGTTCTTCAGTGGTCTCGTGTTAATAAGATCCCAATAAAAATAGCAAAGAAAAGGTTCGATCCACCCAGCCTTCCACATGCAGAATAATAGGTAAATATTTATCTCCTGGCATTTATCTTACCAGAAATCTGGTAAGAACTGGTTTCCAGGAGAATAGAAATGCCTTATTCTGGTTATGAGGGTCTTCACCAGTTATTATATGCATTTCTTTAGCTGGTATTACCTAGAGAACCAGGTTATTTTCACTAAGCATTATTCTTCACCATTACTTCTACTCCTCCTACTCATACTTGGGCTTTAAATACTATTCCTTTCTTTTTCCTCTAGCCAGCTTAAATAAGCACTTTTCTTTCCTTCTCTCTTTTTTCCTCCCCCCAACGGGTTCTTGCATTATGCAGAAATCCACAATGATTGTAAATGTGGCCTCTATGAGCTCTTTCCTATTTGGTGTTCAGAAATAAACCCCATTAACCTAGAAATGTGCTAAACTATGCTTCAATCCATATGTACAACTGGGCTTCCATTAACAGGGTTAATATTCAAAGAATTTAAGTATCTTCTAACATCTAAGGCTCCAAAGAAACAAGCTATTTTCTTTTTATTTAAACCTATTATCAAGTTGATGTTTGGTTAAGTGAGATTTTCTTGACTCCGTCCTATTTCCCTGAATAATGCTTTATCATCCCTATTCCACTGGGTTGATCTAACATATTTAAAAAGAACCATTGTCTCAACTTTGGAGAACAATGACAAGTCATATAAATATATACAGGCTAAGAGTAACCTTGATGAACAGATGTACTTGGCATCCAATTCCCTTAAATATCACATTTCTGGATGCAAACTAGAGACATTATCCTCTTCCTATCTTAAACATAGGGAAACTCATTGTCGAAGTGAGTACTAGAAAATTTCACCATTTTCAAGGGGTTCATTCTCACTTATACATCAACCCAATTGCAGTATTTAGTAGAAAACTTTTAACAGATTTTATTTTAAAAATTTTATCAAAATTAGGAACCTGAAGCACAGACATTATCCAGTTGAGTAATTAATCTATTCATTCATCTAAAATATTTATTGAGCTCCTGCTCCTCCAGCTACTGGAGAACTCGCACTGGGAACACCAATACTCACACTTGTTGGGAAACCAACAAAGACTTGCTCTCAAGGAACATATGAGCTAACCAAAACTTATTAATCTTTGTATCTGATGTATTTTTTAAAAAAAGAAATAACCTATGGATATCACTGGTCATGATAGATTTTGAGGAGCTTCCCACCGATGCCTGGTGTGGTCAGACCATTCACTTGAGTTGTTATAGTATAGATCTCCTTTTATTTCCAGAAACTGCCTCTTGCCTCTGGTGACTAACTGACTCCTCAATGCTATTGTACTATTCCAGACTCCCTAAAAGAACTTTTTGTCCCTTTTGGCAGGAAGTCATCAAATTATTAGGAAAATCAGAAAAAAACTTCACTAAAGGCCACAAATATGGCTTCATGGCCACTTTAATAATAAAAAGTATAGAAAATTGTTCTGTCTTCATATGACCCAAAATGGCATTACTGATAATCCAGAGAAGTCATCATTATGTAAAAAACAAACAAACAAACAAAAACAAAAACAAAAAAACCCACAAAAACTTAATTACAGTTGTTAGATATGTTAACATTGCTACTAAGGAATTTTTAGGAGTTACTGGTCATTTGTTCATTTCATAGGATATGATAGGAATTAAATATCTCTCTCATGAAATGTTCATGGGGGTGATTTAAAACACTAAGTCTTTTTTTGTTTATTACATTGTAAGTCACAGGGGGAAAGGGTGGAGAGACAACATTAATTCAATACACATTTTTTGAGTTCCTACTCTATGAGAGGCATTGTATGACCTAGGCTGTTACAGAAAATGAGGCACAGCTTTTGTCTCCAAAGAACTACCCATCAGGCAGGAACCTCTGCCTCCAAGGACTTCACTGTCTTCCATCTTGGTAGATAACAAACTTACACTAATATAAACCCCAGACACTCATTAAAACTAGCTCAGATTTATATTCACAACTAAAGATATTCTCGGAAGGACCAGATGTTTTATATCGTTTATATTAACAAATAAAATTTAAAGATGGTGCCCTAGCAGTACAAGCTTTATATGAACAACCCATTGGTGGATCACCTCCCTCTTATTTCTGTATCTTTTATTCCTAGGTTCCCATGGAGAGAAAATCTCTGGGGGGCAGTTAAATAGAAGGGAGATGAATCACATGGGCAGAATTCAAAGATAACAATTATTTGGAGATGGGCACAGCCAACAAATAATTAGTATGCTCAGAAAACTTTAGGGCATGAAGCATCCACTTCTGATCCCCATTTCCCCGTAGTGGTGACATTTTGTGTGTTTGCAGTTTGCATTGACAGCTTGGCTCTGTCATTAACTTCGGGCAATTTAGGAATGCCTACTTGTTTTTAACTGTCAATTTTTTACCACAAAAATCTGGGTATCCTCTATGGCATACATTTGAAATGGGCTGGTTAATACATATACGGCATTGACTATTTTTCTAGAAAAAATAAAACATTTATTTATTGTCATTTAATTTTCACATTCCCTTCTTTCCAGGGCTTAGAAATAGGTAATATAAATTAGCACTTTCATTGAAAACATTAGGAGATGTCAAAGTGTGTAAAAAGGTTCCTTCAATGCTTTTAATCCTGAAAGTGTCATGACTTCATAAATTTTCAGATATATATATGTATATATATATAATATTTATAAATATATGACTAATTATAATCACACTTATTACATATCTTTTTTTCTCCAATCTGAAAATATGTGCATTGAGGGTGCACAGTAGCTTTGGTACATTGTGGTAAGTAGTAGGGGCTGCAATTTTGGTAAGGTGGGTGCCAAGGGTTCTAAACTATGGGAGCTTCCTCAACCACCTCTCTGAGTTATAAGCATTGTACCATTCCTTATGGACATTTAGCAGAAGGACAGATGCAAGGACAACAAAGGGAAAAGTGGGAATCCAACCCTGCATCTTCAAAACCCAGCCCCAGGCCATTGGCAACAGTACCCAAAATCTTAACTCAGCCATAAAACTCCATTAAAATAAAGATAGGTTTACTCTAAAGGAGGAGAAAAATAAAGCAATATTTAGAAGATGATCAACAAAAATTAAAGGATTCAAAATCCAGATAATATAGAATTTTTACCATGACATACATTAAGCAGGAAATGTATGTAAGGGGAAAATATAGATGATATTAATGGAAACAATAGTGACCTAAATTAAGTAATCTAGCAGGAATCCCAAGACACTGCTTTGAAAAAGAGATGCAACAAGCTTTATCGGAAACATAAGCCAAAAAAGGCTAGACAACTTAAGAACCAATTATTGTCTTGCATTTAAATTTCTACTTTTTTCTTCAGCATAGTAAAGAAATAATGACAGAACAATCATGGCAGATAGCAGCTCAAAGAGATCATGTTAAAAACAAACAGCAAATAAATCAGAATATCAAAAAGTCTCATTAATATTGAAGCATATCAACCTTATGTCATTGGCCCTTAAGACCACATTCCTGGGCCATAGCAATTCATAGACTTAATTAACCTTTGACAAAGCTTCTGTTTAATAATTTATGAAAATACAAAGCTTCAAGATATTAAAATGTAAACACAGGACAAGAAATATTCTGTAATAGTTTTCTATCCAAAGGCAGTAGAGTGTTGTGACTAAGAGCTCAATGAACAGATGACCCAGATTTGAAAGCTCGGGCACACTGGCCTCAGACACAAAGCACAGCACACAAAATACAACACGAATGAAATTTTGGATTATTTCTTTTGTTCCTTAGACATCTGGTTCAACATCATGTCTTGGATCATAATCACTTATGGAAGCTTTTCAGATATTTTGTATCATGAAGAAGTCTTTCCCATCATCTGCCATGAATCACATCACCACATTCAATAGATAAACAACTGATAACCCAAGACTAACATAGGGATATAACTATAAAGTTTGGCTCCTTTATATTCAAAGTGTGTTCCATGGACCAGCAAAACGAATATAATCTAGAAACTTTAAGAAATGCAGAATATCAGGTTCCATGATGGACCTACAGTACCAGAATCTCCATACTAACAGATATTCAGGAGACTGCTATGCCCACAGCATTTAAGCATTGTTTTAAACCATTTTTCTTTGTAAGAAGATGCTTGTCTTCTCTGTGGCTTATCAAATGCTTTTGACTTGCCATGAATTGTCATAAACTCTTCACAATCATCATCTGATTGATCCTCATGACATAATTAGCTCTATTTCTGTTACTGTCTTCTTTTTACAGAAGAGGAAATGGAGTTTCAGAATTAACTTGCCGAGAATCACAGACAAGAGTTAGTGTGTTTCAGATTCAAGTCTGGGAAGTCTGGCTATAGAGCTCTTAGCCATTATACTCCACTGTATAGAGATAGATAATTATTATAGGGTATTTTTTGTCACTTATTTACATTTTAGTATTCTAAAGCTTCCATTTCCATGGATTTTTTTTTTTTAAAGATTTTACTTATTTGACAGAGAGAGACACAGTGAGAGAAGGAATGCAAGCAAGGAGAGTGGGAGAGGGAGAAGCAGGCTTCCCGCTGACCAGGGAGCCCGATGTGGGGCTCGATCCCAGGATCCTGGGATCATGACCTAAGCCAAAGGCAGATGCTTAACGACTGAGCCACCCAGGTGCCGCCCATTTTCATGGATTTTTGAACAGAGATTCTGTCAAAGATTAAATAAGCCTATGTTCTTCATAGATTGCCAATTCTCATGACAAGCACAAGCTTGGGTGGATATGTATGAATCTTTTCCATTATCATTTATCAACCATTAACAGTCACACCTTATAAAATGTTGTGCTAAAAGATGAAGATCATTTGTATTGTTTTGTGTGCATTGATTAGTATTGACTGCCTACACTAATCAAAGTCACTGTATAATTTCACAATACTTAATCATTTTATTTTTATGTTACACATCACTCCAAAGGAAACGCTGCCCCCATAACAGTTTCAGAATCAAAAACTAAAAATAAACATATTTTTGGATTTGTACCCAGGAATCAAAAATTTCCACCAGGAGCCATAGCTAAGGAAATCATAGACAATAACAGGCCACGTTAGTCACTGTCAATTCTTAAAGACAACAAAGGTATTCAAACTTAAACACTCTCAACAGTCAGTGGAGAAGAAATCTCCCTTCAAAGTAGTAACATGGAGAATGATGTATTTAGTATATGGAAGGAACAGAAAGGTTAAAAGAAAACAAAACCAAGCCTTCAAAATACCGTACAAAATGTTTACCAGAAAACCAAGAAACTAGCATGCTGCCTACAGAGATGCAACAGAGTAAAGGGAATAGCAAAGTCTATCTTCAGTGTCTTATGTTAAAGAAATCAACCATATATCTAACAGATGATAAAATGTAAGGACAAATATATGAAACATGTCAGGCTTGGCAGTGACCACTGGCTGATCAAAATGATTTTCTCTTCCTGGGGCAAACTTGACTCCACTTCCCAGCCTGTCTTGTGTGGCAGTGCGACTGAGTTCTAGCCAAGGGAATGGGAGCCAAAATGGCGTGTCTTACTTCCACACTTGGCTCGTAGTGATCTTCCATATGTAATTCACTGTGTTCTTAGCCCATTTGTCAGCTAATGGGGAGGCCCAGAGCATGACGGAGCCATAGCATGGAAGAGGCATGGTTTTCTGAATTATTATATGAAATGTCACTCACAAACCAAGAGTATCTGAGAAAGAAGTGCACTGCTATTGGGTTAAGATAATAATATGTCAGGTACGTTTCAATAGTTAGCCTACCCTAACTAACATACTAGGGAGGGTGAGAGGCCGGTGGTAAAAAGACAGTTTGATTAGAACATAAGAATGGGTTGTGAGCCAGGTCCTTAGGTAGATAGTTAAAATGTTATTTCCGATCCACACCTGCTCACCCTTCTCCAACAGGTAAAATTTCACAAACTCACATAGTGAGGGTCTTGCTCTCTTCCAGATTGCATTGCATACAGAGTCTGTAGTATCAGGCAGACAATCTCGCAGCATTCCCAATGCCCCTTCACAGTTCACCACAGGAGACAGTCGTGAAGAAATAATTTCAGCTTCTCCCTCCCTGGTTCCCTCTTTATAACTCCCTGCAGACGGGGAGCTAAATGGTCCAACTCTCTTTCCATGAAAGCTCACATGATTCAAGTGCTATTAGTATTCATAAGCCATCGTTCTTCCACCCAGCAAGAAACACTTAACCAAATGACCTCATTAATCTTCACATGCGCCATGATCTTTGATCTTTTGGAGGCAGAAAAACAAATGCTCTTATCCCTATTTCACAGATGAAGACACTGAGGGAGAAAGAGTGTGAGGGAAAGGCTACGGAATAAAACAAGAGGGCTGCAGTTTAAATGCCACATGAAGAAAAGTATATGGATCTAGAGGCAGCACCCTAATCTTCTGAGGTCCATGAGGCCAGGTTTTGGTGAGTACCACCTTAAAAAATAGTTGCTAATGTTCACATATCACACACACACACACACACACACACACGTGCGCACACATGTGCACGCACATACACACATACACACACACCAATCTGTGTTTTGGCTTTTCTTGAAAATCAGAAGATGTGGTCATATGTAGCCCATGTTCCCACATCTCAGGACACCTTACAGCTGTACATAAGTAGTGGTGTTCCCCTATTCTCCAGGATACACTCTCTAATTTGCTACAGTGTCCATGTGAAAACTTTGTGGCCAATAATCATGGCGGACCCTGAAGGCATATGAGCTTGTGGCTCTATATTTACTATATGTCACTAAAGAGTTAGAAAACTAGATTCTTCCATCACCAAATTCTTCCCTTACTATGCCCCAGTTTTGTCACTTTAAAAATGGGTTTAGGGTGCCTGGGTGGCTCAGTCGGTTAAGTGTCTGCCTTCGGCTCAGGTCTTGATCCCAGGGTCCTGGGATCCCGTCTGGCATCTGGCTCCCTGCTCAGCGGGGAATCTGTTTCTCCCTCTCCCTCTGCCCCCTCCCCCGCTCATGCTCTCTCTCTCTCTTGCTCTCAAATAAATAAATCTTTAGGTAAAGAATGGCTTTAAAACAATCGGAATTGGGATTATACACAGTGCCTTTTCTGTCGATCTTTCCTATCCTTTCTTTTCAACCTTGTGTCTACACTGGCAGCTGTTAAAAAGTGGGGTGGGGCAGAGGTACCAGCTAAGTGGCACCTGCACACTGACGCACTGCCAGTCTCCCTTCTTGCAGGGAGGCAACGTGGGGAGGAAGACCACTCAGGAGGGATGCAAAACACTACGTCCTTATGAATTCTTGAGCACAGAACAGTAAATATGGCTGAATGAGTGAATTATAACAAGGTTTATGAAGACACTAAAAATGTGGCTTTACAAAGCTGACCTTGAAGTTGAGGACTGAAAAATTTCTGTCCCGTGGAAAACATTAGACCTTCCCAAGCATGGTACTGTGGTCAAGAATCTTGACTGGTGGCAAAGTCATGAAAAGCAGAACTGTGACTGAAGTAGAGATATATAATGGTGTTTGCTATTGGTGGTTTAAGGAGTAGCTGCGGGGCTTATTGGTGAAAAAGTATTCCCCCAAAAGATATGGGCCAATACCACAGTGAAAGTGTTACTAGCGTGAAGGATGATTCTGTTAATTAAGGTTTGTGCACAAAGACTCTTACCACCTAGAAGCCCATAAATACATATCCTCTTCCTGGTCCCAGCTTAGAATCTTTTAGCTGGATGTAAACAGTATTAATCCTGAAATTGTTGCATCTCTGGCTTAGGTAGTTAAACACACTTCAGACATGGCTGCCTTCAGCTCTATATCATCTTTTAGATTTTAAACAGAATTGTGCATCTCCGATGATGATGATGATGATGATGATAAGGATAAAAAAGGAGAAGTCATAGTAGTTGTAACTTAATATTTTCCAGGTTTTACATTAAAATTTGCTATTCAATACCTGTAGCCCTCAAAATAACTATGCAATGTACACATACTTATCCCAATTATTCAGTCAAGGGCATGCCACTCGAAAACTTTAAGTAGCTTATCTGAGATCTCATAGGTAATGGGCAACACATCTGGAATTAAACACTAGGTTTGTATGGACCTAAAGCTTTGCCATAATGCCATTACCACAAAGATTTCTAAGCAAACATTAACAAGTAAAGTATTTCTTTATGAGGACTTTTCTTTTTATTTTTCTGGGTACTAAATCTTTTCTAACTAGTATCTCCAAATATTTGATATCTTAATCCACTCCTTCATCTGGAATTTGACTTTAGAAGGTGATTTCCAGTCCACATGGCCGCCTACATAAATCCTGCTGCTAGCCATTTCTTTGCTTCTACAAATTCTCTCTCCTTTCTTTTTTTTTTTTTTTTAAGGTTTTATTTATTTGAGAGAGAGAGAGTGAGAGAGAGAGAGCATAAGCAAGGAGGCAGAGAGAGGCAGACTCCCCGCTGAGCAGGGAGCCCGACGTGGGACTTGATCCCAGGACTCTGGGATCATGACCTGAGCTGAAGGCAGACGCTTATAACTGAGCCACCCAGGCGCCCTCTCTTCTAACTTTCATGTATGTTCGGTCCAAAGAGAATAAAACAGGCTCTGAGTTTTAGAGGTCAGCCTCTAGGAGCAGAAAATTAATACTATGAAGTCTGCATTTCCTTAGAGTTCACAAATTCACAAGAAAACATGGGGTTTGGTAAGGAAATTCCCTTGGAACCTCTGAGATTTAGAGGGCTTCTGTCTTAAAACAGACCTGAAAAATGTTTGAGAAACAAAATTCCAAATATTGTGCCTATTCAAACACCATGAATCACTTTTTTCATGAGTTGATCTAGACGCTTCCCAAAAGAACTTTCTTTGGGAAATCTTTATTTTGTCTCTTATTCTACATATATGAGCAATAAAATTCTGCCACAGCCTCTTAATGAACTCTTCCTCAATTAAATATCAGGCATATAATTGTAAGGTCACTGGTAGGGATCCTAAAACCACTGACTTGTGATTACATATTAAATGGTTGAAGGTAGGCATAGAAATTTTAAAATTTTGTTGGTTTTCTTATCTAATCCTCAGTGTTTATCTGGGTTCCATACATTTTGATGAGCACCCTGGTGATATCTTAAATAACTTCCATTTATATGGGTTTTTGTCTCTCTCTTTACTTCATCTCCCAACTCCCTACAAGAATATGAGGTTGTGGAAAAATTTAGAAGTTTCAGTAGAATGTTTTTATTAATACAAGAATTTATATTTGTGAAAAACAGGATGGCATTGCAGCTGAGAAAAATATGACAGCATTCATCGTTATGTGTTTCTGATATTTTAGGAAGGTGTTGGGAATTTGGCAAAACATTGAAATTTCTACACTTTTCAATTGTTTGGGATCAAAGATATCTTCTGACTACCGTTATCATCAAAAAGGGGGGATTTTCTACTGTCTCCAGAATTTTATGGCCAGTCAGTATCTAAACTAAAGGAGGAGAATATAGTTACTTATTTGTGTATGTTTGGGTAGGAGTGTGCTAGAGTAAGATTTTTTTTTAATTTTTTAATTTAAATTCAATTTAATTAACATATACTATATTATTAGCTTCAGAGGTACAGTTTAGTGATTCGTCAGTTGCATACAACATCCAGTGCTCATTACTTCAAGTGCCCTCCTTAATGCCCATCACCCAGTTACCCCATCGCCCTACCCACCTCCCTCCAGCAACCCTCAGTTTGTTTCCTAGAGTTAAGAATCTCTTATGATTTGCCTTCCTCTCTGTTTTTGTCTTATTTTATTTTTCCTTCCCTTCCCTATTTCATCTGTTTTGTGAAATCTTGCCATTTGCAATGACATGGGTGGAACTAGAGGGTAATATGCTAAGCGAAATAAGTCAGTCAGAGAAAGACAAATACCATATGATTTTACTCCCATGTGGAATTTAGAGTAGGTTTTTAAGTTGGCTTAAAAAATGATAAAAATTATCATTTACTTTTGAAAAATCTATAATAAGGAAGTACTCTAAGTGGAATTATACTGCTTATTTCTAGAATGTATTCAAAATCCTGATATGAGACATGGTAACTTGTATGTAGAACTGAATTGAATTAGATTTTGCTACACTACCAATGACCCCTCCTGTCATTGCTAAGTAGTCAGTAGGGTTTATATCACTGCAGTCCTGGGTGAAAAATATGCTGAAATCCTATTTAGGATAGTGCAAAATATTACTACTTTAGGACTAACAGTGCTTAAAATTAACCAACTTTCAGTCAAAATTTGTATATATCTTTGCACGTGTGCACTTGTATGTGTGTGTTTTATTACTTTTGATAGCTAATATACATCAAAGTGAATTTTTTGCTTAATTTCTGGTTTTTCACATAGGTGAAACTTCACCTCTATATTTATCATGACATGTGACTTTAGTAAAGTTTTCTTCAGTTGTGCCAAAATCTACTTTTTCACGTTTAAAGAATAATAATCACATTCAACACCCCTAGTTCCCACCCCACAATAAAGCAAACAGTTTTCTTTCAAAAATGTGTTGAGTATAGTTTGAATTTCCCCAATTTTTTAATTGCAAAAATCAAACACTCATAATATGTATGGTAGCACATCCATTGTGTCTTACATGTATCAGTCTTCTCAAGCCAAATGGAGGCCTAAGCAAGAGCCCTATTCTGATTTCCATACCCTGGCATCAGTAGTCTCTGAAGGCAGCGGAAGCATTTGTTTTTGTGCCAAAGAGCTTATTATTAAGTGAGTCTCATAGCTTTTCATGTGACAGCTTGATAGCCTATTGGTTTGATACTGTAATAAATTGATTTGATTTTTTAAAAGGCAATATCAAAAGAAAGCAACAACTAAGGTAGTTGGGATTTATCCTGGAGTATAGAACCATATCAAGGTTTCAGGTTCTATAAAATAAATTGTATTTATACCCTGGTGAATAAACTACCATTCCTAAACACAACACGATGTCTAATAAATTTCTGAAATGCAGTTAAGACCACTAGATTTACTGAAGGATTAGAAAATCTCACAAGAGTATAGTTTTAATAAAATGGACACTTTTAGCTAACATACCTGAAAGACAACTTTTGTGCTGCCTTTTAATAACTTAAGCAGTTTCTTACTCAGTAATTAAATTGTCTTGTCTAATTCGATTCATTTGTCCACTGGGCAAATACCTTGTCAAACCCTACATATAATTGACACTTTGTCTGCCATAATGGAACTCTCATTTCAAGTAGAAAAAGCAAGGGTGTGGTTGATGTACTTGGGTTGCAAGTATTGGCTAGACCTCTCATAGAAAAAATTCAAATACACTAACTTTTCTGGGTGTTCGCTATTTGCAAAATGAGAAAATATTTGTTCTTTTTTTTTTATCTTTTAGACAATGTCTTCAAAATAAAATCAGATAGCATGTATGTAAGGATGCTAAACTAAATACAATGTAAAGCCCTCTCCTCTGAGTAATCTCTGAAATGCTTATGTGCCTGTCTTGCCTACCACAACCCCATTTCTGAGGGAAGTGACCAAGGGGAATGATCTTTTCTGTCTAGGAATGCTGGTCTTGTGCCACTTGACTCTACCACCCTGATCACAGAAGTCTATGCTAGAGTTCAAGCTGGAGTCTGTGGCATCCATGGTCATAATCATGGGTTTGGTGAGAGACCACCCAGAGGATTTCCACATTGCATACTGACTGATACACTCAGAAATTTATCTTTTATTTATTTATTTATTTATTTATTTATTTTTAAGCAATTTATCTTTTAGGAGTATATGAATACACACAAAAAGATAGTCAAAACTTGCTTCTGGGTGGAAGAAAATATGGGGAGTAGACTTGTCCATGTTTCATGGATGACAGTGTGCCATCGCCACCTGTCCAAGTGTTTCATAAACATTTCCGACTGGGATGTTACTTATACTTGAATTTAAAAAATAATTAATTAAAAATAAATAAAAATTATTAGCTTCTGACTCATAAACAAACAGAAAAAACCAAACCAAACCAAACCAAAAATAAATAAATAAAAACACTTCAGGGGCACCCGGGTGGCTCATTCAGTTAAGCATTTGCCTTTGGCTCAGGTCATGATCTTGGGGTCCCAGGATCGAGCCCCGCATCGGGCTCCCTGCTCAGCAGGAGTCTGCTCCTCCCTCTCCCTCTGCCCCTCCCCCCAACTCCTGTCCTTGCTTGCTCTTCTCTCTCTCTCTTTCTCTCTCAAATAAATAATCTTAAAAAAAAAAAAAAGAAAGAAACCACTTCAGACTGGGAATCTCTGAGATCCAGAATGACTTGCAGCTGCCAAAAATGTTCATTATGCTTCCTCAGTTCCCACATATGCTTATAATAGACACTCATCACTCCTGACAGTACTTTTTTTCTTACAACTTGTAAGAACCCAAGTAATATACACTTTCACAGGCCACAAATCATATATTTACTTTACTCACTTACCTTGCCCAGCTAGCTAAACTAATGCTAAGGATGTGCTTTTATGAGTTTAAATTGTCACCTGTTAGAATTTGATGACACAGTTGGTAATGTAATGATAAATTCACATGACATTTGCACAACCCTGAATGGGAGAAGCCACATAGCAAGATTTCCTAGACTTCAGGAGAGAAATTGTCTTAATGATGGTCAGGGGTGGAAGGAGACATGTCTGAACATTTACTGCCATGTGAAGAGAATGTCTATTCAAAAAGTAAATAAAATATAAATTAAAAATTAATTAAAAGTAAAAAAATATAACACGGCAACATGTAGTGTTTATAAGAAGGGAAGGACTGAATGAGTGTGTAACAGACTAACAGATCTTGAGAGCCCTGGACCAAAGAAGTTATGTTTATTAAAAACCACAATTATTTCTGAAGCTGGAAATGACGACAATGTCATCATGTAAGTTCGACCAAAAGGCCTTCTATATCTCAAAACAGGTGGTGAATTTGCATTGGTTCATCATAGGGGATTTTCCTAAAGTTGGGAAGAATGAGACAGTTTGTTCTTTTGTATTGGGTATTTCAGTGACATGAACTAGCTCAAATGCAATTGAAAAATAAGAATGATGTAAGGATTACATTGTGGGGTTCTCTGAGATTCTTCCGACCATGTTAATGTATTGCAGTGACTAGGAATAAGCTTTCTTACAAGTTTATTTCTTAGAAGCTTATTTTACAAGAAAAAAAATAGACATTTTGAGATGTTTAGGGAAAAGCTAAGAATGCTACAAAATTGCTTTCCTTTACTGCAAGATGATTTAGAAGCTCCAAGAACCTAAGCCGCTCAGAGGTTCTAGACCTAATGGGGCTCTGAGATAACAAATGTTGTTTTAAGCTGCTAAGCATTGGGGTAACTTGCTATGTAGCAGTAGATTGCTAATATGGGGGTGGCAGATCTTCATTGCAAATGCAGCAAGTGGGCAAAATTGAATGATAAGTCCAAGTTCTCAAAATAGTTGATAGGTAGGAGTGCATTCTAGTTATAGAGAAAGCACATGCACAGCGTGCTCTGGGAACCGCAGTGGGTTAAATATTGCTGACAGTAAAAAAGCAGCAGGCCATTCACAAGAGATCTGAGGGTTTTAAAAATATATTTAACAACTCATATATTTTCAGGGTAATCAGTTAAAAAATACGGCAATAATTCAGTTTAAAAAATTATTTACCTATATCAGAGTGCTATGAAATCACCAACTCTTAACCTTTCAGGTTTGTAAAAGCGTGTTTTTGAAATAGGTTACCTCCTGCTCTGAATACACAGCCTGAGAAAGTATAACATACGCCCAATCACCCGGAGTTCTTGAAAATTCTATGCTTTTAAAGACACTAGCGAGTAACACAACTTGTTTTATTTTGTGCATTTGTGCACTAAATTATTCCAGCACATTTTGTCTTCCTGAAGTCCCCCCTCTATTTAGAAACCTGACGATAGAACATTTAGTCTTTTTCCTTGTGACTGCCTCATGGGAAAACTTTGAACCTTAGACAAGTCTTTTTTGGAGTTTGATGTGTGCCAGCTTTTAGGCAGAACAAGCAGAGGTACCTACAGAGAGCTAGGATACTTCCTGGCAAGGGTCACCACAGCCTCATGGACATTCAGGTTCTAGCATTTTGATAGAAAAGAGAGGAAAGATACTGTAGAACCTGATATTTGCCCCCCACCCCCAAATCCTACACACGTACATATACACATTCAGAAGGGGGATGATAAGTACAAAAGATAGCTCACTTGCCCCAAAGTGTCTCTACTTAACCAGAACCAAGTAGGAGATTCCAAAAATAGAATATCTACTTTAAAAGACACACTTAACTCTTCTCCCTTCCTTCCCTCTGACAATATCATTAAGACAGAATTGTAGGAAGAGGGGAAGAGAAAGGGAAGGGAAGGGAAAGGCAAAGGAAGGGCAAGGAACGGTCAAGAGAAGGGGAAGGGAAGGTCAAGGGAAGGGCAGGGAAGGGCACAGAATTAAAAAGAAGGGAAGAGAAAGCTGTAATCAGGAAGGAAAAAGGAGGAGGAGAAATGAGCCCTTGCCTGGTATGGTGGAGATGTGGTTTTGTATGAAGGGAAAACGGAATAATTGCTAAGAAACTTTAACCAGGAGTTAGAAGTGGACATATTTGTAGGAGTCATTAGGTGACATGTTAAGAGCAGTGAAATAAAAAGAACTGTCAAGTGGCTGTTTGCCCTGTTCCTTTTAAAGAATTTAATACAACGAACATTTGAATGATTTCATTTAATTTCAATACAAATTCATGATGAGGTGTAATTATAAGTGTGGACCTTCCGAGAGTCTCAGCCACTTTCATTGACTTTGCTGTTTCTGGTACTGAGCCTGGGACTGTATGGCCACAATTGCTCTCAGCCTTTGAGTCAATGTAGATACTCTCTTTTGCAAGTTTATCAAGTATTTAAGGAAGTGCTATCCACCAGTACTTTCTGCCATGACAGAAATATTCTACACCTGCTGTGTCCAATCTGGAAGCCACCACTTCCATGTAGCTATTGAGCACCTGAAATGTGATTAGTGCAACTAAGAAACCGAATTTTAATTAACTAGCTAATTAATTAACTTAAAGTTCACTTTAAACGGGTACATGTGGCAAATGGTTACTCTATTGGAGAGCACCGATTTAAGGAAACCTCATTCAGGGCGTCAGGATTCTGTTACCCATATAGAATATCACTGCATGCCCAACAAGATTGCATAGGTAGGGCTTTGCAAGAATTTCCAAATTTTAGGCAATGACAAAGGATCATGTAAACAGACAATATAAATTTAAAAGACTGTATTATGTTTACAGGAAGGTTTGGATAATGGCCAATAATAATTCACCCAAATTGCCAATTCTTTTAATATTATCAAAGCCATTGAACAATGCCAATATGGGAGGTATGCCATCCATGTTACAGAACACCAAATATCCCCCTTGGAAATTTTTAATTGTGTAAGAAAGAAAAATGATCACAAGCCTAAAGTAGACTGCCTCCAAACTAAAACATGTTACCTTAATTGACTTTTTAAAAAGAGAAACCAAATCAGAGGTGATAGGAAACAAAGAGTATTAAAAATGATACAGTAAAATGGAAGATCCCCTATCCTGGATCAAAATTTGGAATCATTGTCTCATCGCGATTTAACTAAAGTTCAAAGTCGATTGAACTCTTTGTACAGAAACTAACTTGATCGAGGGCAGGCTGATAATTCACATATGGCAATAATGGAATTTATTATTGTTATTTATATAAAGACCCTTTTGTCCTGGGACATTCCTTGGACAGCATCAGACACCCTGGCAAAGAATGAATGAGACACGAAGCTGAACTTTCACAAAGCTCAACTCATTCAGCAGGTATTAATTTGAACAGAAGAATCAACAATGAATGTATACTGATTTGCAGGTCACAATCACTTGCGTAATTCAAATCTAGGGTTTAAAGCAGAGAAAAGAGGGCCACATTTGCAAATACCCAGAGGTTTCATTGCTCAGATAAGCTCTTAATATGCAGTCTCCTTCGTGCATCTCCTGCATCTCTGAATCATTTTAACTCGTATTGAGAAATAGCCTTGAGAAATGTAAGAACTGCTGTTCTTTTTATTTCTGCCAATTATCTCCTAAGAGATGCTGGAATCATTACAAGTCATCGCTATAACATAATTTTTTTTCTTTTCTCATTTTGATTCTGTAAGAAGTGAGCTGTGGTTAAGCAACATTTCTGCGGGGATTAGCCTCCGTGGCAATAATTTCCCATAAGTGTTTTCGCATTCTCAGATGAAAGTTGTTCAGTAAGGCGACATCCTATTGACATGTTTAAACATAATTTCTATTTGGTAAACATTTCAATTAGTGACCCAGAGAATACATTTCATCTGGATTGAAACACACATTCTAACCCATGGAAGGACTGATGGAAATGCCAGCATGAACTACTCTTAGGTGGTACTCTTTCTACTTTCATCTGCACTTGAGAGTCAAACAACTATAGAGCTTGCAATAAGGGGCTTATATTGGGTGATAGTCCAAAACTAGGGTCTATTTATAGTATTACTGAACTCCTTAGATCAGCTCATATCAATAGTTTTTGCGGAATCTGAACCTAGAACAAATGAGGAGACAACATAATTAGGAGTGCAAGGGTGACTCGGAAATCTGACTGCATGCCCCGCCCCAGACACGCCAGCCTCCAGGTTCACGGACGCTAGGCCCAAATCTACCAGTGATTCAGCAGCAGGGAGGCGCACCCAGCAGGGAGGCGCAGGGAGGCAGGGAGGCACACCCAGACGATGTAGCCCCTCGGGCTGTGTCACTCCCACAATCACAGGAATAAAAACAATTTTAGGTCCACAAAAAAATTTCAGCTGAGAGAGTGCAAACTGTGGTTGAAACCTGTTCAAGATTATAACGCAACCATTTAACACAGCACTCACATTTCCTCTTTTTTATAGCCTCCCAGCTAATGTGTTATGAGTGCTAGAGGCTATTTGGGAAGTCTATTTATCCCGGATAACTTGGGGAAAATTACTATATTATAAACCGACTGATGACTGGAACTCCCTTCTATTAGATTCAAATATTTAGATTCCAACTGACCAAGTAGTGATTATGCAAAGTTGGAGGAATTTTCCAAATATAGGACTAGAAGAAAAGAGACCTGGTGCTGGTATAATGATTTTTCAGAGACACCTTAATTTTGGCCTGTCAGAAACCAATGCACTTGAAAAACATTGATTTCTAGAAATAATACGAAATTATCCTAAATGGAGGTTTTCAGAGAAAGGGTATGGCAGGGTATTAATTAACATGGAGGCACAAGTTCTCCTGTTCACTGGGTATACTTTTCTTTTTCCTCCGTTTTTTTCCCCCAGTCTTCACATTCCTTGTTAAAATTCTGATTATTGAAATAATGCATTATTGATATTGCCTAGAGCTTGACATTCAGTGCCACTGACAGACTATCTGCTGTCTTTTTTCGCTTATTCTTTTTCTCTACAAAACCTCTTTCTAAAATTGCCTACCACAATAGAGAAATGACATGCAAAACAGTTTGCAAAAAAAAAACACAAAAACCCCACAAAAAACGGTGCTTTCCTCGTAGGAAAATGACTTTTTCATTTACCCCACCCCACTGATTGCATAGCATTCCTTAATTTGTTCCTGCACCAGAAAATAAGCAAATCGATCCACGCATTCACATCTCTTCTGCTGCTGCATTCTGAAAGGAAGGTCACAAGGTTGTCAAACTTAGAACTTGCAGGTGAACTAGGAACATCTTAGCAATGAAGGGACAGGTAGGAAGGAGCAGGAAAAAAAAAAAAAAAAAGCCTGAAGAACCTACTTTGGGGGAAGTCAACAAAGAAATCACACCACTGTGAGGCTCACAAAACCCATGCAGACCAAAAACCTTGTTCCTAAAAGCTCCCCATGTGTGGCTGCTAATGTACAGGAAATGTGATTAGCTGCCTGAGAAAGGCCTAGAATTACTCTCATTCTGACTAGATTACTGGGTAATTAGATTGGTAGCACTCTTCCCTGACTGTGGCTGTCAGATTAAATCTGGCTGGTTCTCTTCAGATAACTGTCATGCCCCACAATAACAAACAGAGGCTGACACAGTGAGGGTTTTTTAAATGTTCAAAGAAGCACAGTTTTATTCAAATTGTCATTATATTTAATTAAGAGAATGCTACCAGACGAAGCCTGGCCAGACAGGCTTAATCTGTGTTGGTAAATGGAAATCACCAGGCTTGTCCAACCACCTCTGGGATCTACTGATGGAAAAAGCAGCCTTGAATTACCCAGAGAATGAAGCCCGTGGTTCAGTTTTAATGCTCTGAGTCTCTGGTCCTTTATGGTTCAAATGAAGTTAAACAAGGTATGTTGAGCACCTTCTCCGAGCCGTGGCTGAACCTCTGAAGCTCTTCTCCTTCCCCTCCACTGACAGGAACACACACCCTTTATACTGTAAAAGTTGTCTCCCCCAGTTATGCCTGGGAACCAGGCAGAAGAGAATGAGAAGGAAGAAACCAACAGGAGAAAGCACAGAGGTCCCAGGTTCTTACAGAGTTCCCACAGTCTTGTCCTGCTGTCCCTAGTGACTCCGTTTTTTCTGTTAGGGAAGCAAGGTTGGGAGCCATGTTTCCCCACATGGGACACTCTGCCTCTGGCGGGAGATGGGAGGAGCGGGAAGGGATGTGATGATTTTAGGTGGTACACATGAAAGCGTATATTCTTATTATATTTGTATGTGGTAAATATTAGTGATTTTCCATCAATAATAGAAAATTTCCTTTTAAATGAAACTTTAAAAAATAAACACAGGAGCTCAATTTAAGGAAAATTAGCACGTAGATATGGCAACAGTTGCAAATGTCAAAAAGACTGAAGGTTGAGAAACACAGATGAAAATCAGGGTGAGCCTGTTACAGTTTGCAGGTCCAACAAATGAAAGCAGTTACTGTTTTTAATAAGGTAAATTGGAGTTATTTATCTCATTGAAATATGCTCAAGAAATATTAGTTCCCTTTGCCTGGGACTTGTCACATCTCCCTGTTTTTTGGGTCCATTTTACTTGGAAGAAGGGCAGTTCTAGGAGGGATCCCTTGGCTTCTAAAGTTTAATATGCATCTTCAAGGCCCCCAGACGAACCATGCAAATTTCAGTAGCCTTCATCCCTCTTAGATACCATAGACTTTAGCTTTCCTTCTCTGTATACTCCTCACCCCAGGCAATGTCCCTGACAGCAGTAGGTGCTCAATAAATGCCACTCCAGTGAATGTGACAAGAAGTAGAAAAATAATCTTTAAAAGATTCAAATACTCATGTAATATACAAGAAAAAAATAGCCAGTTTTTTCAATCTCAATAAAATATAAGTAAAAACATTAAAAGTCACTGCCGTAATTTTTGGCAAAAAGAATGTGCCTGTTGCTTACAGAGTATTTAATTTATGATTAGAAGTGATATTTGGCACAAACCTTCTGGAAGGACTTTAGCAATACATAATAAACGTGTATTAAACACATACAAATATACCATTTTGTTCAGCAATTCCAATTCTAAAAATTGATTCTAAGGGAATAATCATGAATATGCACAAATATTTAGTTATAAGAACAGGCAGTGAAGCTTTCTTAAAATATCAATGATTTCAAAATAGCTAATCCAACAATACAATATTATTTAAATGAAGTATGATGCTTCCTTATAAATGGAAAAGCATGTGACCACTGGAAATAATGTTTTGGAAGTACATTTAATAACAGAGAAAATTATTTAGTTTATATAAAGTTTAGCAATTTGATTATAATACATAGAGGAGGATCCATTTTTGTATTTTTTGTACATACATAGAGGAGGATCCATTTTTGTATTTTTTGTTTAAACAAAGAAAAATGAAAAGTTACCAAAATGATAGTTCCTCTAGCCTTCAATGTAAGAATTTAGATGATATTTGTTTCCTTCTGAATGCTTTTATTTTTCCGGAAGTTTCTATTATGAACAAATACTAATCATAGTTAATGTAGTTTGTAAAATTGGTTACAGATTATGCTAAGCCCTTTACACGCATTAACTCGTGTAATCCTCACAAAAGCCTTATGGAATAAAAAGCATCATTATCCCTATTTACAGATGGATAAACATACTGCAGAGAGAGAAAATAACACTCAAGGTGACACAGGAGTAAGGGGTAGAAGTGGCCTTCAAACTCACTTTATCCAACAGCAGAAACTGCCTGTTTGGGGCTAAATAAAATACTGCTTTATAAGTATTATTCTTTCTTTCTTTCTTTTTTTAAGATTTTATTTATTTATTTTGACAGAGACACAGCAAGAGAAGGGAACACAAGCAGGGGGAGTGGGACAGGGAGAAGCAGCCTCCCCGCTGAGCAGGGAGCCTGATGCGGGGCTTGATCCCAGGACCCTGGGATCATGACCTGAGCTGAAGGCAGACACTTAACGACTGAGCCACCCAGGCGTCCCTAAGTATTATTCTTTAAATAGGGAAAAAGTTATCTTTAAAAGAAGGAAAAGAAGGCATGAATCAAAGTATGATTGATAGCAACAAGAATTGTACAGATGAATATAAAATCATTAAATATTTTCCCCAACTTTGCACCAGTGGACTCTATGCATCACCCAATAGTTCAGTGTAAATTATTTTGTGTAGAACCCAGGGATTTGGTTGTATTTATGATTGACTGACCAATAAAGGTCTTTCTAAAATGTTAACTAATAGCATAGTTAAAATGAGTATTAGATTTGGCTTAATCTCTATCAAATTTAGAACTTTTTTTTGAAAAACACCTGAAGATTATCTTTATTTTCCCAGAGTTTAATCACTGTTTCCCCATTGTTCTATAGGTAATATATGCTCGATGGAGGAAAACAACAAAACGAGATATGCATCCTACTTTTAACTCAATGTGCAGAGATAAACTTCCTACCTTTTGCCATTCATTCATTTTTTTTTTTTTTTAAGATTTTATTTATTTATTTGACAGAGAGAGAGACAGCGAGAGAGGGAACACAAGCAGGGAGAGTGGGAGAGGGAGAAGCAGGCTTCCCGCGGAGCAGGGAGCCCGATGCTGGGCTCGATCCCAGGACCCTGGGATCATGACCTGAGCCGAAGGCAGACGCTCAATGACTGAGCCACCCAGGCACCCCTTGCCATTCATTCTTTAGGTCTTTCTCATGTTGTGTGTGTGCATGCATGTGCGCCGCCAAAATGCCAGCTACGTGGGACTACCCAGATCTTCTAGGTTTCTGGTGTCACTCTTACATTTGGGAGATAACTGAAATGGCTACATATTTGCATCTATTACACTGTGTCATTCTGATTTGCTGATGTTCTTTTCTTTCTGCTCACATCAACGTGTCTGTGGACGTACCAGTCAGTGCCTTTTGGCGTCAGTCCTCCAGAGCATGCGCACTGAAGGTTAGGGCATGGGAGGGGATTACACGGTGGTTCAGGACTACACCCTACAGCAAAGAGTTTAACTTTCAATAGTGGACATCCCTGGCCCTCTGCGTCTTGGTTATCCTCACCATCTGTAATACCTCATTGAAGAGTTAATCATTTGTCTCTATAGTCTGAATCTCTTGTTCAGTCTCCTTTTCTTTCCCATTTAAACATACCTATCCTTGCCCTAAGGGATACCCAGGGAACTAAAAATTCCTGCCACTTTCCTGGAATCTTTTCGATTTTGCTTTGTCTCATGCTGGTCCTCCTCTCAAGCAGACACTAGGCCTTCCCAATTACATCCAGGTATTTTCCTAAACGAAAAGAGGACATCTGAGGCCAGCTTTTATAATGATACTTTTATTTCTTCTGTGATGCATTCTGATTATACTGTCTATATAGTTTTATATTCTGTTTTTGTGTCATTAAATATTATTGTGAATATTTCCTTATTACAAATTCTTTAGAAGCAGAATATAATAAATAAAATTTGACCTTACAGATGTAATAGTGAGATGTTTCCAAAGTTTGCAGAATGATAAGAATCACCAGGGTTATTTATTCCGGAAACTTCTGCATGGATATTTTTATTGGGTAGGTCTGGGATAGAATCTAGGATTCTGTACTTTCTAAGAAGTGTCTCCAGATTATCTTGCCTGTATATGGCCATTTCCTTTCTCTTATATATGAAGGTCATTTCCAACTTTTTGAAAAGTAGATAAGTAATATTAAATTCTGTAGCCTCATGCAGAGGTAAGCTAAATCTCTTAGAAATTTGGCTGAGGTTGACCATCTAAGCATGTCCAAAATGCCACTCAGGCCTCTTTCCCCAAGTTGGACTATTTCTTACAGTAGCATTTTTGCATCTTTACTTTAGAGGTCAACCAGAGTAATTAACTTGAAAGGAAATCTGCAAAGCTTCAAAATAAAAGACAATGAGGGAAGCTTTTAACTCATGTTGCGATTCATATATTTTTTTAGCAGACACAGGAATCTGAAAGTGTTTTCAAATTTCTCAAATTAAAAAAAAATGTGTCTTTTATTTTACACTGATATACATTAAGAAAATTTCTAAGTTTGAAGTAATACCTGGTAAACAACAAACTTTGGATTAATTTGCAAAATGAGACACAAACAACCAATCTATGCCAATTTAGCTCTACTTCAACCTAATTTGGTAATGTCTAAACAACAGTACATTTTTAACCATTTCCGACCATATTTTAAGTCAAGAATTGTCTAGGACGAAATTTTAGAATAGGAGAAACGAGAATATATTGGCCTGTCTCTTTCTGTGCAGATCCTAGCAGACTTCAAATGCTTTACATATCATTCACTTGAAAGGCAATTGAATATTTAAGGATTGATGCTATCTTTCAGTAGATCCAGGATGAGGCAAGAATTGGGAATTATACTCCAGTAGTGACTATGAGACACCATCAACAGCTTCTGAGATGTGTTGGATAAGAGAAGATGATGATAGATAAACTTTAAAGTAATTTTGCAGCTGTGAAAGAAAGTCTTATAAGCCACATGATCCAGGGAGATTAAATGAAATTCTCAGGATAATATCAGAGTATCAAAAGTTATGAGTTACAGCTTTGATAGATTAATGATTTTAAATATATATCCATCACCTACTATAAGATAGACTCATAATCTATTGTTGGATTGAATTTTAATACATGGTCTTACTCCAGAAGAATCATATGCCTCATGATCTTGTCCTGGCAAGTTTTCCAAGATAGTTACAACAGGCAGAAAATTACTACTATGAAACTCATCAGCATGTTGTTTGCAGTCATATTAAAATTGTGCTTAGACTCTGATATCTTTTTGTCTGGTGGGAGTTGAGGGCGGCTACTTTATTTTCTTGTGCTTTCTAAGAACATGTCCAAACTGCTTAGCATACCCACATGTCCCAGTAAAATAAACCTAGTTCTCTTAGAAAAGGTATCCTTCCATAACCATGATTCCTCTGAATGGTATGAACATTCAAGAAAAGATGGATAGGGGCACATGGGTGGCTCAGTCAGTTGAGAGTCTGTCTTCGGTTCAGGTCATGATCCCAGGGTCCTGGGATTGAGCCCTGCATCAGGCTCCCTGCTCAGCAGGGAGTCTGCTTCTCCCCCTCCCTCTGCCTGCCACTCCCCTTGCTTGTGTGCTCTCTCTCTCTCTGTCAAATAAATAAATAAAATCTTAAAAAAGAAAAAGAAAAGATGGATAGTTGTGTTTTATATTTTTGTTTTGCTAGTGACAAAGCACAAAGAAGATGGCCTCTAACTACCCATCAGTGGCTTCTTAGGGGCCTTTAAATATTTCTGGTATTTAAACTAAATAAATGAATGTGGTGTTGTTAGGGAAGTGTTGTTGTCGTTGTTATTGTTGTTGCTGTTTTTCATTGCTGTGAAAGCTATTACTTCCATTTTATGAAGAGAGAAATGGTCTGCTGCAACGGCCATGTTGTTATGAGTGCACTAAATGTTTTTTAAGTGTATTCCAGTAATAAACACTCCATAATGAAGAAATGAGAAGCGTAAAAGAGAATACTAAACTCCGTGCTTTTAGTCTAAGATCCTTTGTGCTTCCTATTTCTACAGGAGGGGCGCTTCCTCAACTTGCCTGATGATAGGAACTACCTGACATACTTGTTAGTAGTGCAGAACCTTGGGCAACACTCAGGCCTTAGTGAACAGACTCTCCAAGGGAAGAATCTGAAGATCTACATTTTTTACTAAGCACATATCTCTTACAACCAGGCCATTTTAAAAGCACTGAATTATAGAAAACACTGGAATTCTGAAAAGGTCGCATTTGAGAAAGTCATCATGAGAAAGAATCCTTTCATTTCTCCCAACCCAACATTAACAAAATTAACTTGATTGTTGTGTCTTTGGGGGGCAGTGGTGGGCAGAGGATATCAACTGAGGTTCCAGGAGGGTGTTAAGTTTCTGCCTCTGGAAACCTAAAATCATCAAGAAATCCAACAAGCACGGAGCTCCTGCTTGCTGCCTTCATTTGCACAGGAACCAACAGGAAATTGCAGTCCCCAGGGATGTCAATCTGGCATCTCTTCGGATCAGCAAATTAAGTAGAAATAAACCCACAAATGAGCAACATGAAAAAAAATCAAAAGTGCTGCTTCCTGCTGAAACAAACTTTGAGTGGCATCATTGAAATGAAAGGCCAGGATGCTCCGATGGGAGAAAGTTTCTCCAGCTTTATTAAGAGCTTCCACACTGCTAACAGCCTGGGACTGAAATTAGAAAGGGTTGCATTTCACACGTACATGACATGTTGCCTGATGATTTCTTGGAATGACCCATTTGCTACTTCACATAACTTGGACAAACAGTTGCCTGCTATTTCTATACTGATAAATCTTTTATGCTTGGTTCATTAAAGAAAATAAAAGCTAATTAAAATGGCGATCCATATACCTATTCAGAAAATCACCTCCTCTGGCAGAAAGACTGAAGTAACTGTGCATTCATTTACCTCATGAGGTCCTGCTGTGCAAATACATTTAAACCAGAGGTGACACTCACATTTTAAGTATTTCCAACACAAATGCTCACACAAAGTATCTTTGCAGCTAATACTCTACTTGCCAACCAGAAGCCTATTAAATGCTTCAAATTTCATTTCCGAGGGGAAAACCTGTTGGATATTCTATAATCCAAAAGCCAAAACAAAACAAGACAAAATAACAATGAAATTCTAAACTCTGTCCCACTCCTTAACACCCCACCCCCTCACACACACATTAATAGTTGTACTGACAGAGCATTCATTTACTAGTCTTGGTGAGTAAGATTTCCTTTCGGAAAATTTTTATTTGCACTTTACAACTATCATTAACTTCAAAGGATACTGACAGTTCTCAAGTTATTAAGTTAAAAGGCAGCCAACTTTCAGCTGGAGTCATTGCAAATTAATTCTGTCTTACAAGACCACACTGGGTCATTTCCTGAGCTGATGGTAATAAATAGCCCTTATTCTAATATAAAAACAAGTGAGTGTAGTAATGCTTTTCTGATTAAAATGCTCCAAAGTGGGCAGGACCTAGACTCAGTGTAAAGCACGGGTAATTTCACACCAGACATGGTAGAAACTGCTATTTATCTATATGGTATGTTCTCCCTTTCTTCTTAACTGATGGGGGGGGCCTGGGGGGGTGGTAAGGAACACCTAATTTTTTTCATGGCAGCAACAAACCTTCCTAAACACTTGCATTTCCCAGCATCCTTTGCAGCTAGGGTGGCCAAATGACACTGTTTGACCAATGAGGACCCAACAGGTTACGGGATTTTTTTTTGGAGAGTTTTTCTTTCTAGCTATAGGCATTGTCTTTTCCTTGTTTTCTTCTTTTTCTTTTTTCCTGTCTGGAGCACAGATGGGGGCGGGGGGGGGGCGGTGAGACACAAGGTCTTGCAGACACAAGATATTGCAGAAGAAACCTGAGATGTATAATTGATTAGAATTACACCTTAAAACAGCCACACTTTAAAAGCTACTAAACCTAAGCTTTAAGAAGATAGGAAACATCTGTGTCTTATTTTATATATATCCCTAATGCCTAGAACATGGCTGACACAGAACCAAATACTTAGAAATATTTGTTGAGTGAATGAATACATTAATGAATGAATACATTAATTAACTAATTAATGAATGAATGTGGCTGTAGTGAAGTGAGAGAGGGGAAAGTAGAAGATGAGGGTCAGAGTGATATGAGGAACTCTTCAAGTCAGCCCTTACAGGAGATTGCAAGGATATCAGCCTTCTCCCTGAGTAAGACAGGGATCCACTGCATGGCTTTTTTCAGGAGAGGGCCATGATCTGACCCAACAGTTTTCAGGGAGCTCTCTGTCATCTGTATTGGGGAAGAGATGGAAGAAGGCATGACAAGAAGCAGAGGGAACAACTAAGGAAGCATACCAATCCAGGTCAAATATGATGCTGGCTCATGCCAGAATTTTCCCTGTGCAGAGGGTGAGAAGTAGTTAGATTCTTGAATATATTTTGAAGCTAGGAACATGAGGATTCCTAATGAATTGGGGTGGATTGTGGGGGCTGGGATGGGGACAAGATGAATCAAGCTATCTCCAAAGTTTTAGGTTTAAGCAACTAGAAGAATGTAGCTGCTATCAGCTGAGATGGAGGAGGCTGCAGAAAGAGCACGTGTGTAGGGGGAGATCAGGGATTCTGCACTGACATTCTGAATCTGAAAATTCTAATAGGCACCCAAGTACAGACGTCAAATAGGTAGTGGTATCTACAAGAGTGGAATTTGAGAGGAAGGATCCATATGGAAATATACTTATTGGGAATCAGTGGCATAGATATTTAAAATCGTGAATCTGGGTTAGATATCAGTACAATAGTGAGTGTAGGAACCTCGGAGGATTCTTAAACGTTAAAACCATGGAACCAACAGATGACTGGTAAATTTTGTCTGGCAGTGGTTTATAAGATTTTCTAAAGAGTCTAACCCAGAAGTAGAAATTCTGGTGAGAATTCTCCTGCAGTAATCCAGGCAGGAGTGGAAGAAGACCAGAACTAAGGTGCTATAGCAAGATGGGGCTCAATGTGCAAATATAAGTGACAAACTGAATATTGAGCAAGGGGAAGGAAATGGTGATGTCTTGGGAGAATCCTTATTTTTTTTTTTTAACCTAAATCAAGAGGTTGTATTAGAAAAGGTTATTTTCTTGGTTGGGGTTACCCCAGAAACAGACTTCAAGACAAGGATTTCAGTACAAGTCAATTATCTGCAAGATGACACTAGGAAACACCTAGAGGAGGCAAGGGTAGTAAGTCAGGGAAGAAGAGGAAGTCAATAAAGAGTATGTTATCAACTAAGTCACCACTGTGGGAAACTGGCAAGCTCTGAGACTTGGTGTAGAACTCATCCCCGAGAACCATCTCACAAAGGGGGCACCTATTTATTTACCTGTTCCCCATTGACAGGTGGCTGAGGGCTACTGTTTCCAGAGAAAAAGCCTGCAGATAGAGTGCCAGGTGTTTGCAGAAAGCTGTCTTCAGTGTATAGAGGTATGAATGGGGCACCAAGAGCATCTGCTGGCTTACTACATTGTAGAAAAAGAAGGGACATTTGGTTTATGAAAACAGTCAATGATCTCTTTTCTAGATGAGAAATGTGTCCATATTAACACAGGCAACTGCACATAATAAATTTCTGCATATTAAAGCAATTCCAATAGTGGACAAAGTGCCATAATGCCCAAATGCCCAGTAGTAAAAATCCACCTCAAAGAGAAGCAGCATCAAGGGAAGAATATATCTTTCTCCCTCTTTAGTACACCCATCGTGCCTAGTGCAAAGCTGTAATACTACTGGTGACCAATAACTACCTATTTGATCATTTAATCTTAATTATCCTGTTGATATAAACACCTTCCTTTGTCAGAGGCAGCAATTAATACTGCAGGTATTAAAACATTGCTATAAAATTTCTTCATGAGACACTAGCAGATTAGTTGTCTCCATATTGCCCAATGCTCTCAGAAAAAGTGAAATTATTGAGATTATTTAAATGAAGGCTTTGCATACCCAGAACTATTAATATTCAGCCTATGTGGGATTTAGAAACCGTATGTCCAATCTCGATCCAGCCAGGAAATCAGCCAAGAGTACAAGTTGGATTTTTTTTTTTTTTGGTCTGATTACAGCAATGGGGCAGGGAGCCTGGCTGTTCATCTGTGGGATAATGTCTCTCTCCATACTCCTGGGAACTCGAGAAGATAAAGAATTCTTCCTCTGTTTGCACTCTGGATAGGGGTCTATGGCTCAAGGATGTTTTCAGATCAGAACCAGGTTTCTGCCATTAGCCAAACTACCAATTGCTCAACAAAAAACAATTTGGGAAAAACACATGTCCTTTGGTCATTTACAACATTGAACAGATATAGCAAGATGGTATCCAGATGCCCAAGATAGCAAACTTGTATTTAGCACTAATTTTGATTTTGGATTCCAAAATACAACACACCAAAAAGGAAACAGCAATATTATATTACATAAAAATAATGTGGTATGCCACAATCCTTCTCCCATCTCATAATGCTCTTGTTGTACAAGGGTTCTTAATTTAAAAGCAGATGGCGAAATATACAGTTTAAGTTGGATGAATGACAAAAACAAAACCCATCCAAATTCTAACACTGTTATCTAGAGAAGACATTGAAAATGCCTTATGCTTACTCTATGTATTTTCCTGTTATTCCGCTTTTTTCCCTTGTACAAATAACTCCCCTGATAAGGTTATCTGTAGGTTAAGCAGAGAACTGGAGTCAAGGTGTATTTCTAAATCTGACCACAAGTTCCAAATAGAAAGCTGATTATTTTATTTCTTCCATCTTGAATGTCCAAAATTTTCAGACAGCTATCCAGAAATTTCACTTTTTTTCTGGGTATAGCTACATGGGGCTAAAAACAGCTGTTATGGTCTGAATGCCTGTGGCCCCTTGCCAGATGCGTCTGTTGAAACTCAATGCCTGATGTGACAGGATGAGATGAGGCTTTTAGGAGGTACTTCAGTCATGAAGGTGGATCTTCGTCAACGAGATTAGTGCCTTTATGATAGAGACCCCGCGGGGTTCCCAAGCAGCTTCCCCAATGTGAGTACAGTGTGAGAAGGTTCTGTCTGTGACCCAGGAAGAGAACCCTCACCAGAATGGGACCATGCTGGTGCCTTGGTATTGGGCTTTCCAGCCTACAGAACTGTGAGAAATAAACGTCTATTGTTTGTAAGACACTCAGTCCATGGTATTTTGTTACAGTAGTCCAAAGGGACAAAGACAATTGCTATGGATAAAAGGGTATGGATTTGAAAAAAGAAGCAGAGGCAAAGATCATGCTTCAGCGGGAGGAGTACGGTGAAAACCTATAACTTATTTCCCTGGAACACCTTCAAATATGATTTATAGAAATACAGTACACAATTTGTTTGGAGATCTTTAGAAAATTGCTTTTAGCACACAATAACTCTCATTGGAATAAAAATGAAAACAGTTATGCCATTTATTCAGAAGAAAATAAAAAGTGTCATTAGAAACTGTATAAGGTGTTGGGAAATAAGCAGAAAAGGAATACGCACAGCCTTGCTCTTGTACTGCCCAGAGAAAAACCTCTTAAATTCAATGTGGGGAAGAATGCACTTAAAAATCCATTCTTTGCTTGTTAAGTTTTATACATTCATAAATCTCATTTCAGAGAAGTTACCTTACAATGTCTTTAAAATGTGCAAAGATCCACTTAGTCATTCCCCCCTGGCTTTTGGATAGAAAAATGCTATTTACAACACTGAGCATTTTCAAAGCCACCACAAAATCCTCTTCCTAATTATCACCAAAAACACTAGCTGCACTAAACAAGGGAAGAAGAGAATTCCCGAATCCCAAGATACTCAAGTGCCCAAGTGTTTAGCAGCTCTTAGTTTTGAAATGATAGAATTTGAAAACTTTCTAGTATATCAACTTAAAAAAAAAAAAAAAGAAAGAAAGAAAAGGAAAAAAACCTTGTCATTATCAACCAATAAATCTTAAAAAACTATAAGCATATTCAGATGGAAAAGCTCTCTTACTATTTCTTGTAGTCTCTTTTTTCACCGAGACCATTAAAGAAGTTGGCAAACGAGGAAACAAAAACTTAATGCAGAACAAAAATAATTCCATGAAAATTTTTTTTTTTTTTTTCTCATACTGGTTATGTAAATGGTCACTAGTCTTGGGAAAGTTGTTATCTCTTTGGATCCTCAACGTCTACATTCATGCAAAACTTTGTTGATGTGGAATCTCACTCTACTTTACTGGAATCGCATTGGGAAAAATCTTGTCAAAGCACATGCCCAGGCTCTGAACTGAGGTGGCTTTACACAGATATCCAGCACACACCAGTCTACACAAGATTAAGAAAGCATCTTAACTAATTGCTATTCCTTTGCAAGGAGGTGTAATGAACAAACTTTCCTTCCCACCCATTTGCTCTTTCAGGTGGTGCGTGCATGCACATGCATGCGTCTGTTATTCTTCTCTGTGGCTGGGAAGTTTTGGAGGGGGGCAGTGGGAATGTTGATTTGGGGAGGGAGGCAAGTCAGAGGATAATTGCTTCTTGCTTACCGTTTGCCCAAAGTAAAGAAGTTTTGAAAAGTTAACTTTGCCTCTCCTCCCCTTTACTGTTTAATTTGCACAGATCATTAGCAAGTGAAAGGTGCTCTGCAAACAGAACAAAATAGGTTTTCAGATAGACAAATAGTGATTTACAAGGACTAGCGAAGAAAACATGCTTAGACTGGCTATTCATTGCAGACGATCTCATTATAAATGAATCAATAATCTATTAGTGATACTAGACATGTGTGATTATTTTGGTTATGGTCAACTTTTGCTCTAGTGGGATTCTGGTGTGTGACCTATGGTGTATCAACATGCCTTCCTCAAAGAAAGTAGTAACATTCTAAAACTATCAAAAAAAAAAGAATCTCTACTTGCATTTCTACAAATGTTAATCACAATCTTACATGGGAATTGAGTCTCTTATTTCCTTTGGGATTGAGCCATCAGGTCAGTCAATAATGTTTACTATTTATGATGCTTTATCTAATGCAACCCTAATAACAAGGAGAAATAGAAGAAATGGCAGTACCAAAATTTTGTGTCTGGAGATAGAAAATGCACACAAATAGAACTTGGCAAGGTTATTATGCATCTCTTTATCATCCTGCAATGGAAAGCTGTTAAAAAGTAGGACCTTAAGGAATACTCTGGTTTTTACATGATCATACATATTTATTTTAAAATAACTTATTATTTATTATCTCTACAGTAATAGGTATAGCGCAACTGGTATAGAGAGGAAAAAGTTTCTGACTTTCTGAGGCAGTCCTTCTCTCAATCAATGCCAACTTAACACTTTAAAAAATACTCAGTTTTCTGAGCACTGGAGAATATCGGGTCCTGAGATCAGGATAAATTTGAATTTTTTTTTTTCTGCCCTATGAGTAGTGTTAGGGAACTCTGGAAGAAAAGTAAAATGATAGTTTTTGGAATGAAGCCTAAAACAAGGAAACTTCCTCTCCAATCATTTTGCTGCCCAGCATTTTTGTAAAAGCACTACTATCCTCCAGTACTTAAAAAAAAAAAAAAAATTGCCTGAGCATAAGAATCATCAAGAGTGATAATTATAAGTATAGATTTCCAAGCCTTGATCTTGAGGATTTGGATTCAATGCGCCTGGGTGGGGTTCAAGAATCACACTTCTAACCATAAATGTAGGTGATGGTATACATATGATTAAGCCAGTTGCTTTGTTCTATTGGTGTGATTCAGAAAGAATTCAGTAGTATTCTCTGAATTGCTCATTTCCTCTCTCTTCCTTTTTCCCTCCTATTGTTACTAATCTCCATGACAGTCAACAAGAACTTAATGAATGCCCTATGCATGACAGGCACCGCAGTAGGCACTGGGGCAACTGACAGCAAATTTATACCCAGTTGTTCCTTCTGGACTGCTCTTGCCTGTTACTAGAATGATAAAAATTTATAACACCATAAAATGCAGCAAATCAATGGTGATAAACTCAATTTCTCTAAAACTCTCCCAATTTGAACAGTAGCTGTTAAGAACTTTAACAAGAGCATTCACCAGCTTGTCTATCCTAAGAGACAGAAGGGAAAACAAATCTAAGATGGCATTCAGTGGAAGCCCTATTCTACACTGTGTAAAAGGGGCTAGAACCTGTTTCTTGTTCCATGGGAAATGAGATGCTTTTTCCGGATCCATCAGAAGTGTGCAAGGTTAAGAGGTAACAGAAATCAAAAAGAAAAAGAAAAATACCAAGGGTCACCAGTGACCCCCAAGTTCCAGTCACCTCCTGGGAGAAGTCATATGTTGCTTTTAGTTTCTGCCTTCCTATCTCTGTTCCATAAAATGAGAAAATGATGATTTCCTGTGACCCACTATGAATTTAATACAGAATTAACACCAGGAACTATAATGCTCATCCTTTGATTTGAATTTTCAAAACCTGTACTGGAGATGGAAGTCTTACTAACACTTACACTGGAAGATACATGTTAGTCTAAAATAGACAACAGCCTTAACAGGACAACTGCATTTTAAGCCGAGATTTAGTCTTTGAATTAACATTTGTTTAAAAGTTGGACTGAAAGGGGTATAGGAGAAAGAATAAAACCAATTCTTTGACTTACTACTGATTCACTATTTGACATTAGACAAAATCCAAATTCTCGTTAGAAGGAATAAAAAAAGAGTTGACAACACAGTCATGGATGGGTTCTCTGTTAAGTAATATATTAAAAACAAAGCTATCTGAAGGTGCCCATCATATTCAAAAGTAACCCATTCATTTTTAAGATATAACAACTTTACCAATTTTAGCAGTCTCCATCTGGAAATGTCACATATAAAATGTTCAAATGCAGAGAAAATACCAATTTAAACTGAGCTTTGTTACACAAAAAAATTTAAGAAAATATATTTTTGTGCAATGATTTAGGGCAAGAAGATTTGTTTGTATTTATTATCCCCGGTAATCCTTTAAGACAAGTGTTACAGATGAGGAGACTGAGTCTCGGAGGAGTTAAATCATTTGCCCTCATTAAAATAGCTAATCAGTAGAGGAATATGAACTGAGTTCTGTCTGCCTCTGTAATCTATGTACTTTCCACCCTGAATTTTTTCAAGCCTTTAAAGTAGAAAGAAGATAGCTCTCATCATTAAGGTGTGAATTACTTATTTCATCAATTCTAAAATGCACATTTTCCCCACGTTTTAATGGCTCTGAAATTAGCGTGCTTCTTAAAGGAGCTGTCAGCTAGGTATAATCAGGATGAAGTCATCATTGCCTACACATGAGCCTCAAAACATTCAGTGTGGGTGACGTAGAAGAAAATGTCAGAGACATCAGTAGAACATCCTTCTAGGTAATGCTACATAATCAACACTCTTGATGGCACACAGGAACCTTCTGTGTGGGTAAGACGTGGAGTATGACAATCTCAGTCATAAAGTTATTAAGAATCAGATTCTGATTGTGAAAAACTGTTTAGAATTACTGAAAGAGTTTAATTTGCTTATATTTTCCTTTTTTATGAATGTGTACAAATATATTTTATTTGTAAATAAATTTTAAACATTATGCTTTTAAACATTATGATTAAATAAGTCCAAAAGACCTATATGAGAATATTCTATGCTATAAGATCCTGCTGCCATCTTAAAATGTAATGTTTTTTTCTTTCCTTGTGATATACACTAATAATTTATATTAAATTAGATTAAATACATTAACCAGACCCTTCAAATCCTTTAAATACAGAAGGTTTAGGGAAAGATGCTAGTGCACTTGTTTAAGCTCTTGGTTACCTTCTGACCATTGGGGTATGGCAAGCACCAACTCTCTAGAGAGACCACATAGCCTCTCTCAAGTTCACTGTCACCGAGATCCATCATGAAAGGTGGATGGAGAAACTAGTCTAAGGAGAGAATCACTGACATACCCGGTTCCATGTGAGGAAAGCCTCTATTCCCTCCCTTTCTCTAGGGGAAAATGTTCCAACTGCATTGACATTAACTGTGGACTTCAGCCCATTTTTTATCATTGTTTTGACAAAAACATGGACTCATGTAACAGCTGAGGTAGGCTCTCCATTTTGCTGATGAGTATTAATTAACCAACTCCAGCTGAGCTATGCTGGGAGTTCCCTCTCATAAAATATCCATTATTCCCTCAACATCCTTCTGAAGCAAGGGTTAGTTCCAGGTTCTGCCCTGTTTCTGAACTCTGCTATGTGAGAACCTATGGTGAGTAAGACGCAATTCCTAACCAGAGTAAACTTACAGTCTACAGGAGGATATGGATAAGTAAACAGGTAATCACGTGAATAAGTAAATAAGGGAAAGGATTATCTGGAGGTGAACATACAAGAGTGCATAGGAGAGATAATAATGGGTGCTCTGGAATGCTTTCTCTGGCTCCAGGGTTTAATCCCTTAATCTCAACACTATACCCTTGCTCTATTTGCTGTATTACACTTGGTGATATTTACTAAACATTGGCATTTACATCCAAATCTACTGATATTGTAGATCCTTTGTGTTTTTTACTCCTCATACTGATGTTTCTATTACCATGTTTATATAGTCCCACCTTATTGCTCAATGATTAGCAAAGGAGAATGGTCAAAACACCATTCACACTCAGTCAATCTGCTTGGTGACCACTTTGGATAAATAGGTATTTTCTAATGTTTTAGATGTAGGTCATCTGCAACAACTCATCCTGAAGTTGTATCGTCCATGGGCTAGAACAGCTGATACTGATGTCTGGAATTAAGAGAGTTTGATCACTTTTTGTTAAAATTTATAGGCTTTTACTTTTAAGCAAAATTTCTGACTTTTATGTATTCTTCTATGCTTTCTACACGTGCATTCTTTCTCACTGGAATCACATGCTAATTTTTGATAAGGGGGTGGACCAAATATTAGTCTTCCCATTTTACCAATGACCTTGAAACTCAGAGAGATTATCTGACTTGTCCAAGATCCAATAACTAGCTAATGGCAGAGCTGTTCAGCCTAGTTTACAATGTAGCACATCAAGATATTCAGCTTTGTTTCCAGATCAAGAAAGTTGCCCCTGAGCCACTATTTCCTCTTATAATCAAATATCCATGTGAATAATCAAAGGTCTATGTAAGCACACAATAAACACATGCTATTATATTTTAAAGGACTTTTTGTTGTTTATCACTCAAATCTGTAATTAAATGAATATTCTGGAACTGTTCTTTCCTAATGACTTCAGGGGAGGCACAGATCCCCAAGATGACTGTCTTATATATCAACAAATGAACTGATCTGATGACCTTCTTAACACCTGGACAGCATATTTGCCATCCTGGAAGAGTTTACGTTTGCCAGTTAAGCAGGGATTATTGGCCATAGATCACAGAAAACTGTCAAAGCTGATGAATGGTGGATCTACAGAGGCTTCAAGAAGATGTCTTGTTGTATCAAATCGCCTTCCCCAAGGATCAAAGGTTTTCCTTACACTTGTTTTAAGTTGGTTCCATGGTTCCATGGGGTCTTGTTACACAAAGATCACAGAAATGTACACAAAACAATACAACAACAACAAAAACCAACTGTGTTTAGTAATGCCATAGTTTGCCTTAGATGCTGAGAATGTTAAATAATTTTAGTCAATATTCAAAGCCAAGGGAAAACCTGATAGAATCAAGAAATATAACCCCTTCCCTCAAAAAATATCATACACTGAACATTCTTCAGGAATCAAAAGAATATGTTTATATGTATTTATGCTTATATATGAGCTCTTTTTATTCTGTTAAGTTTTTTAATGAAGATAAGAAACAAAAATTAGAAAAATTATAAACAAAAATGGAGTGTCACTCTTTGGGGCTATCAGGTTTTTATATTGTCCTTTACTCTTATGCTCCTCCTCTTCCCAGTAATCAGAGAAAGAGTTCAGAAGATAATACTGAAACACAAGAAGAGCAAAGGAAAGAAAATCTGGTTAATCAAAGGCTAATGGATGTCTATAAGCCCTACTTTCAGGATTTCAAAAGTAGGATATCCAAAAGTGAATTTTCAGTATTTTCAGGATTTCTAACCCAAATGTAAAGGGAATGGCAAAGGTCTTTAACTCTGTATAGCCTCACTTTGTACCACTAAAATTTTTAATTTTAATTTAGAGGGGACTAGATTTCGATATCAGTGACCTAGGGAATAAAATCATGAATAAGCTTTGCTTATAGTACTATTTGAAAAGAATTTAAAAATGCTTTCTGGAAACTATTACCTGGAATGATTACTACACACATTGTGGCTGAAGTTTAATTGTAGCTCATCACACACGTTTAGTTGAACATGTCTGTAAGTCACTTGGGGTACACTCTGGAAGCTTTTTTAAAATGTGGGGTCATAGAGAACCAAGGTAGACACTCATGTATCTCCTGGGATTCTAGGGTTAAAATAAAACAGCCTACAATAATAGCCATCTTGACTCTCTGTTTTGTTTCATTATTTAAGTGAACTACACTCTACAAAATTAATTTACCAGGCATATCATATAAACATCTCTATTCATTCCAGCAGATAATTTGAGAAAACATTGAAGTAACATCCTCTAAAACTTGAGCTTCATTCACATCTTATGGTCCATTGTCATCTATTCGTTAGTCCATTAGTCCACTGACATCTACTATCAAGGAAGCATTACACTTTGCAACACAGTGATGAAAGGCATTTGGGTTATTTTTCCTCTAGCTCAAGTATCCTACAGCACAACTCATATACTTTCCATGTAGCCCTTAACAAAGTGACTTGTGTGACACAAACTGTCATGGGTGAAAGGAGGGAGAAAGAGAACTGTCTTTTATAATGTTCATTCTTTATACTTTTTTTTAAATCAGTGCCTACTTAATGATGGTGTTTTTATTACATTATGACCAGATTAAAGTTAGGTATGTTAAAATAGGGTATTAATAATAACTTAGAATTCCTAAAGTAGTAGATTATCCCATTAATCCTCACAGCAACTTTATAAAGTTAGGGACAATATTTTATTTATTTACTTTAATTTTTTAAATATTTTAAAATTTTTATTTTATTTTTTTAAGTAGGCTCCATGCTGGAGTTGAACTTAGGGCTTGAACTCACCACCCTGAGATCAAGACCTGAGCCGAGATCAACATTTGGACGCTCAACTGATTGAGACACCCAGGCATCCCAAGCATGGACTAGTTTTTACCTCCACTTCACAGATGAGGACACCAAGGCACAGAGAAATAAAGTAACTTGCCTAAGTTTCCCCAGTAAGTGGCAGAGCTGGAATGTAAGCATGGCTGTTCTACCTCCATAACTTGTGTTCCACATCACTATCCATTGATTTTCCATGATTGGTGATACTTTGATAGCACTTATTATATGTATAAGTTTTAGGTTACCTCCCACGCACTTGTTAAATTTCTACACCTTGAATGTTTCCATTCCACTATGTGGGGCAGGGAGGTTAACAGGTTAATTTCATCGTACACTTCATCTGGTAGAAGATTGTTCTATTAGATCCTATTTGTGAGTCCAATATTTAAAGCTGTCTCACAAGATCTCCTGATTCATTTGTTTTATGAACTATATTTAGATTCATATTACAAAAACTAATTGCACATGCACACTCTCAACAACATCACCTTGCCTCTTAGCTCTATTCGGATAATACACACTGCTCTGCCAGGCACAATCACATTATCCTATGTGCTTCAGTTGCTGAATTATTATTGAATCAAATAATATTGTATCCTTTATTTTTTTCAGGTTCTCTTCCCCCCCCTTTCCCCAGATACTAGCCCCATAAAAACAGAGACATTATCTGTCTTGTTCACCCAATCACCAATACCTACATGGTTCCTAAATCATAATAAATATTTATAGAAAGAAAAATGAATATGTTTATTGATTTTTCCATAGACTATCAGAGCTAGAAGAGTTTAGAGGTCATCAGGTTCTTTTACATCATAAATGAAGAACTATTGTCTAATAACTGAAGAATATAAACCCAAAACTTGTTTACTTCATCTCTAGAAACTTGCATGGTGCCTGGCACAAGATAGGTTTGTTCTATAAATGTACATAGCTTTTACTATGGCAAAGCCAAGGCTAGATAAGGCATCCCAATTTCAAGATTGAGCTGACTCTGTAAAGTATGTTTTCCATTTTTCACAGGTATGTGGTATCTTTTCAATCAGGATTTCCTCCGCTATCTGAGAGATTTCCTTTCTTTCTTTTAAAAATGGTACCACACTTATTTTTTACTGCCACAACAAAGTAGAATGCTCAAACCACGCATCCAAACCAAATATGATTCCAATCCAGAACTTGATATTAAGTTGTCTGGAGACTTTTCTGATGGGTTATAATTTGTTCTTCCCAACTAATTAAGTAAAACTCTAGTCACTTTAATTGAAGAGTTTAATAAAAAATACTATAGATACATCACTTACTTTTTGTGTTTATCATTCTGTTAATGACATAAGAGCCATCAAATTGCTCAGTTCATGACAAGAGCACATGGGTCCAACCTTATGTTGCCCACAGATCCCTAAGGATCCTTCTGAAATGGATAAATTGTCTAAAGTTCAACATTTATAACTACTGTATGAGTACCTACAGATTTATGTTTCTATCCCACCTTCCCAATGTTTTTGGGGTAGGTAGGAGTTTAAATTTCTACTCCACCATTTATTATATCAATTACATTCAAATAAGTAGAATTAGCATGTTCTCTTTCATGCAATAGAAGCATAAAGAAGCAGTCATTTGGAGCAAAGAGACATGAATAAATAACCCCAGAAGACTTACCAAAATAAGGACCAGAGTTTCAGGGATGCAATATTGGCTTAACTCCCATATGGGCCTGCATTTTCCAGCAGCCCATAACAGCTATGGGTCCCCTGCATATATGTGAGGGGCATGCTTAAAAATAAGCAATATTATATTTCTTGGACTTAATTAATATATTCAGATATTAAAATAATTGATATGTGTGTTTTACCACAGTTTAAAAAAAATAATAAAATAAATGGTTCACCACAGTATTTCAATTGTGAGTAAAGCCACCCAATTTAATTCCCTAAAATAATGACCTTTTTAAAAAGAGTAAACCAGTAATTTACTTTAAATTACTGAAAAAGGCAATCCAAATAGCCAGGGACTGGTTCTTAGGATGACTTATTAACAAACATCTCTGAGAAAAAAGTTAATTAAGCACCCTCTTCCTCTCTAAATGAAAGTCCTTGAAAGAATGCCAAAGATAACTTAGAAATTTGTCAAAGATAAAATTTTAATTAAGCCACATTGTTTTAAATGCAGATATGGAAATCAAGTAGGCAAAGATAAGATACTTATAAATATTTTGTTGTTAATTAATTTTTTTACAGCATTTAGACTGTAGAGAGTCCACCTCAGTTAAACAACAATGACCTACATCACATGAGCTTTATCGGAAATTATTTTAGCTATGATTTAAGGTGACTGGCGAGTGATAGCTGGCCACTGAAAAGTGAAACGCAAGAGGCAAATTCAAACACGTGAAAGAGATCACCAATGCAGAAGGTGAAGACTTTTTCAAAAATCATACAAAGAAGTAATTGGAAAACAATCAATAACATGGAATATGTAACCCAGAATGTATGAAAAAATGTGTCTTAGTACCCTAGATAAGGGGCATGTACATAGATGTCAATAAAAATAAAAATGATGGCATGCATTTTTAACTACTACAGGGCCCAGTTTAGAAGACAAAATCTCGTGGTGGCCGAACAAGTTGTTAAATTCACTCTTGCCAGTGGTATTCTCAAATTTTTCCATTTGTTTTCTGGAACTGTTAAATTTCTCCTAACCATTATTCACCCTTATTATTACTTACAGCAAAATTTTCTCAGGGTTCAAAGCATTTGTAAGTTTGTTTTCCTAGCGCCAATTTTCATCTTCTAAGAACAAGTGTTCATGGATTTTAGTAAATACAGCTCAACATTCCACAGTTTCTTGGGAGCTTGAAATATTCAACAGCTAATACTTACAAAGGCAAGAATAAACAGCCTTGTGAGCAAAAACACTTCACTGTATCAGAACGTACCACATTCAATAATATAAGTTGGGTGTAACATAGATCCTATCCAAAGGCATTTGTTACAGGTGGAATCAAAAGTTCAACTTTGCTTAATTATAATATAGTCCAGGAGCGAAAAATCCCTATTAACAAATCCTTCATCATGGAAATTTTGGAGTGTTCAACTGAATTAAGTGAGTTGTATTTTATAACTGGTGGAGGTTAATTAAAGCAATGTGTCCATTGTATGGATGAAAACACTGAGGCCTGGTGAGATAAGAGACTGGCCCAAGGTCAGCAGAAAGCAGATTCCTTCTCTATCTACTGCTTTCTCCACTGCCATATTGCCCACTTGGTCTTTATAAAGATCTCCCAACTGCATACCTCTAATCATACTAGCAGAGGCACAAAAGAAATAAGTGACATGGTCCTCACCATTAAAAAGCTATAATACCATGTCTATCATTGTGATTTTAAGCAATCTACAACTATTCTTAATCCTAATAAGCACATCATAGCTTATTAAAGGACTTTCTCTTTTTTTCCTATTTTCTTTCTTTCTTTCTTTCTTTTTTTTTTTTGCTGAAAACCTTTTGTTTTCAGACTTTCTCTTCCCTATCATTTTTTTTAAAGTAATCCCTGCACCCGATGTGGGGCTCAAACTCATAACCCCAAGATCAAGAGTCACATGCTCTACTGACTGACCAGCCAGGCAGCCCTCCTTATTATTTTCTAAGTATAATGAAAAAAATTTATTCACATGTGCATTTTCCTTCTCACATACTTTCCCACACACTTTACAAGAAGATCTTAAAAAATGTTTTCTCTTCATAATTCTTTCCCTACTTAATTTTGTTTAGGCTTGAAAGTAATCACCACTCCTTCTAGCAGACACTACTTCAAGTTAATTTTTGTTGTTGTTGTCATGTTCCTGCTGGATAGAAAGGAAAATAAAGCAAATTAAAGCAGCATCCAGCTGCTTGTCATAGACTGCAATGGCAGGCATTTGCTAAAATTATTGTGGTATTTAAAAATGCTTGTTGAGTTACCTAACATTTCTAATAGAAATCCCTAGAAGTCAAAATATTTTTGGTAATATTGTGCATTGCAGGAAAAGAAGCCTTTATTTTTCTGTCTAAAAGTTGACTTTTTTGGGCACAGTATCTTGGACATCTCACCAATCCCTGGTCACCAAAGACTAGGTCTACTAAGAAATAAGAGGATGTAGAAATTTGGGTTTGACTCTGTGCTATTTTTAAAAATATATTTAATTTACTAAATAGCTAATAGATTCATATGTTTCAAAACATCAAGAAGTATTAAATGGTCTGTGTAGAGTCTCCCATCCCTGTCTCCCATTTCCCATTACCAAATAGGTGACCAATGTAATTACAAAACAAAAACTTGTGAAGATGTTTACAGGATCATACAAGAAAATCCAAATATGATCTCCCTGCTTTTTATAACATAAAAAATGGCTTGTGCTGTTTAAGTAATGGCTATATATGCACACATATACATACACACACACACCCTTATGACTACCTGGGATAAGACGATAATAAAGCATTATCGGTAAACCAGAAACCTCTGTACACTTTTCTAGTTATTACCCTCCACCTACAAGTATAGCACCTATTCTGATTTTCACCACCATAGCTTCGTTTTAACAGTTTTTGAGCTTTATGTAAGCAAGATCATAGTCCACATTCTTTTTTGTGCCTGACATCTTCTATAACTTAACATACATGATCTCATTTTAATGATTAAATCATCTCTGTAATACTGACAATAGCATCACCATTTTACTTATTTTTATTTTTTAAGCTTTTATTTATTTATTTATTTATTTATTTATTTATTTATTTATTTATTTGAGAGAGAGAGCACACATGCAAGTGGGAGGAGGAGTAAAGGAGGAGGGAGAGGGATGGGAAGAGATTCTCAAGCAGACTCCGCGCTGATCACAGAGTGGGTGCAGGGGCTCCATCTCATGACACTGAGATCATGACCCGAGCAGAAACCAAGAGTCGGATGCATAACTTAATGAGCCACCCAGGCGCCCATATCATCCACATTTTATAAATCACAAAAACGAATTTCAACAAGGTTGAGAGATGGGCTGTATCACTAGTGTTGGATCTGGATCTCTCTAACATTAAGCCTATGCTCTTGAGGGCAATATAGTTTTGCAGGAACATTCTTTCCATTCTAATCTTTCAATTTTTGGAATGATTACCAGTGAGTGACCTTGATGTAGTCTTCCCTGCCTTCTTATATTCCTTCTTTCAGCCATCTATCCATCTCTCTACCCATTTAGTGACCCCACTCCCTCTGCTATGTACTGCAGTGAGAATGAAAATGACTTTTACTCTTGACAAATCTGCAGGGATCCATCCAGGAGTTAATATTTTTTTAAAAAATAGTCTTCCTGAAATTTCTCCACCGTGTATTTTCTCCATTTATCATAAGCTTGGATTTTGAATGGTAAACTTAGGTTTTTTGTTTGGGTTTGGTTTCATTTGGTCTGGTCTTTTGGCTTTACTATTACACATTCTAGATTTTAAATATTGTCTCTTCTACATAATTGTTTCTAATTATTCTAACTATTAAATAAACTTGGCCAATTAACTATAAAATCTAATCTGTTTATTTCCCCAGGAATATAAAGTACAAATATACTGATTTAAAGAATCTCAAGGGCAACAACAGATAAGCTAATTTTGGGATGGGGGAGAGACATCATTAGGCAGAAGGCTCGAGTACGAATGCACAGCTGCAGCACAACAGGGAGGGGCCAGCTACCAAAGAGCACAAGAACACATGTTGGGGTCCAGTACCTTGATTCTGGTGGTGGCCTCACAGTTGTATACACCTGTCAGAATGATTGATTTGTATATATTCAACAGATGCAATTTGCTGTTCATAAATTATACCTCAATAAAGTTGACTTCCAATAAGAAAACTGGAAGAGAAGAGAACTGGCTCTACTTTTCTACACCTCCTCTCCTCCTTAACCATCTCTCCTCTTTGCACTGTCTTGTCTCCTTGTCATATTAACGCGAGAGGAACCTCAGCTCCAACCGCTCAATCTCCCTTTCCTCAGCCACAGTTGCTTTGGGTCCCTAAACCCTAAATCTGAAATCCATGGAGCAACTACTTAATGGCCCATTTTGGAAAATTACTGTTTCCTCCCAACATTCTATAGCTTTTAACTTTAAAACAAGTGCAATGTAAAGACACAAGACAGACTTTTCATCTATATGAGGAATTGATAAAAGAAAATAAAAATTGATTGTAGTTCTATGAGTTTGCCACTTCCTGTTGACTAACTCTGGGTCACTCAGAAAATAAGATCTCAGAATGACAGGACTCTATGTTGCTAAAGATGGTAATGAGCCATATGTCATTAATATATCTGATTTACACCAATGTCTCAGGTTTTGGATAAAGTTTGTTATTACCTTAATGTGTGATCCAATATTAAACTCTTGAACAATCACTCTGGGGCTCAGTTTTCTCACTTATAAATGAAGATTGGGAATAAATTATCTATAATGTCTTTTACAGTGATAAAAAACATCTTTAAAAAATGCTGTGACCCCAAAACATAGGTTGTATGTTACACAATTCAAGGTTGTATGAGCTGAAATTCTGTTCATCCAACATAATATTTGGTGTAGGAAAGTTAATATATTACATTTATTCTAAAAATGTCAATCAAATATATTAATTTAAAGCTACTCTAATTTTATATTTTTATAATATTTGGACATTGTTAATCCAAATGTGTGCACACTATGTGCACTTCATGACAAAACCAGAAATGTATAATTTACTTAATATTTTTATTTCTGCTTCCCTTAGACTTATCAGATACATTATCAAAAACATAAAATTTGATTTAAACTATATCCTGTCCTACTGCATTATGTCAATGATATGTATGAAAGTCATCTATGTGACATACGATTTTTTGTATGTACAGTTTTATAAAACTAACTTGATCACTTTACTACAAGTTTGATTTAAATAGTAGTTTTTGTTATTGTTGTTGTTGTTGTTGTTGCTCACCATGGTCCAGGTCTTTCATATAGGTAACCACATTTAATCTTTAAAAAATTTCTGTGACATACGTTTTATTATTATCCTCACTTCATAGTCAAGAAAGTGAAGCTCATGGAGGCTCTTAAGGTCTCAAGATCACAGGCTTCAGACTTTGAAGTAAAGTGGTCTAATTCCAGGATCTGAGCAGCTCTCATCTTCCACAGCTGTTTGAAAAATCTATCTTTAATTGCTATTGATTTCCATATCAGGTAGGAAAATCCAGTCATGGAATATGATTGTGGCAACTGTCTCTAATCAGAACCATTTATCAAAAGGTGGAAGGAAAATCTGGACTGGGAAAGAAGGTGGCAAAACTGATTCAGTTCAAGTTCAAGTCCGTTATTAATGTACAATGTCATTGGGTACAATTATTAAATTTTCCTGAGCTTCAGTTTTGTCTTTAAATTGAGATTATCAGATAATTAGATCTCTAAAGTACACATCTTCTCACAGAATGAGCAACTTCCCATTTGACCCAATAATTTATGTGGGGAAATAATTTTGTCTGAGTATAGTGATATTCTGCCACAGTCTTATAGAATATTCATTCATATAAATGCATTTTTATTATTCAGAAAATAAGATCCCTTTGAAATAGATCTATATCAAAGCCTCATTCATAGTTATTTTCTCAGAGCTCTGTAGCAAAAATTTGGCTGATATGCTTTTGCCGATATCCAGTATAGACATTTAAATCATTCCATCTTCTCAGAAATAAGGCATGAGCATAACCATGGAGCATTTCCCAACAGATAAACAAATAACAAATATCTTGATGGTGTTTCAACTGACCCAGTCTAATTAACAGGGAATTTAATTATTGCTGACCAGAATTTGCTATATAATCTCAGGGGCCTGGTGCAAAATGAACTTAAGGGGCCACTTGTTCAAATATCGTTAAGTCTTTCAAGATGGAGACACGGGTAGTAATCATGCATGGGGTGCTATTGAGCATGGGGCCTTGTGTGATTACACACATCTCACACCCAGGTAGTGGGTGTTGGTGCTAACAAGGTGAGAAGCGGAGAACATGAAATTGACTTGACTCAAAATCCCTCTCAATTGCAATAACAATGTTATAAAACTAACTTGATCACTTTACTACACAATTTTATTTTTAAAGATTTATTTATTTATTTATTTATTTATTTACTTATTTATTTTAGAAAGAGAGAGAGTGAGCGAAGGTGAGTGGAGGGAGAGGGAGAGAGAGAATCCCAAACAGACTCCGTCCTGAGTGTGGAGCCAACTCGGAGCCTGATCCCACAACCCCGAGATCATGACTCCTGCCAAAATCAAGAGTTAGATGTTCAACCAACTGAGCCACCCAGGTGTCCCTTACTATACAATTTTAAAATAATATATTAAGATTGTAGAAGTAGTTTGCAATATTTATTTTAAATTTCAGTGAAGTTGTATGTTTGGAATGTAATTCTTCATGTCAGCTTTGGTGTATAATATGTGACTACTGGTCAAAAAATTAAAAGCAATCACATGCTACCCATTAAAGCAATTTTTTGGAACTCCAGTGTAGCTTCTGACATTTGGGTCTCTTTCATAGTTCTTTTTTCCCCCTAAAGATTAGGTCCTGAAGAGTCTTCAAAACATCCCCCTCACATGACAGCTTCAGCATCTTGGTAAAAAGAAAAATGTGGCAAAAATTTTGTTGTCTATTTTGTCATTAATTACTAATATTTTTAATGCATATGCCCATGCACCCACCTCTATGCATTTATCCTGTAGATATAGTTTTAGAAGAGCAAAATCATATACAAATTGCTATTATAATATTATTATTATAGCACACAATTAGAAAAAATACTAATATATATCAATAGAGGACTCATAGATTAATTATGGTATATCCATGATATATAATTCTATACAGTGATTACAAACAAAATCTCCATATATACTAACATGACAATGTGTCCAAGATATATGCCAAAATAATTTGCAGACCAGTATATACAGGTATACATTCCGTAAGTATGAAAAAAATATATGCACTTATCTAATTACACACTTTTGATTTAAATAGACACCATGTTATTAGTCATAATAACAAAAATGACCAATAGTTAATTTTACATGCTTCTTCAATAAGATAGGTGCTCTTCTAAGTTTAAAATATCAGTTAATCCTCATAGCAACACTATGACGTAGGTATTAGAACCAGTCTCATATTACAAAGGAGGAAATGAGGAAGTTAAGGAGTAGACAGGGTCAGTGACATGTTTAAGGTCACACAGCTGGTATGTGAGGCCCAGGAATTAGACTCCAGACCTTTCACTCCTAACCCCTGAACTATACTATGTCTCAGGTGTGCACACTGGGGAAGATACACCTGTGTTTGGATATACACAGAAAATGTCTGGATATATACATGGGACCTGTCAACAGCGATTACTCCTGGGGAAGGATGAGGAATGAGGGCTTCCTTTATGCTTCATAACTGGTGGAACTTTTCATTTTTTTTATATTGAAAATATACTCCCTAAAAATATTTTTAATGTGCAATACGTGCAAAACTTCTGGTTTTCTGCCCTGAAGCCTCAACTACAGAAATTTAAAAGTTGCCTATGAGAGTTTCTGCCCTCCAGTTTTAGCTGTTGAAAGATTAACTTGAATTACAAACTGATAAAGATTCTTTGATTTACTCAATACTTGGGTTCTTCTGGTACCTAAGATTGACTTTTTACTGCTTTGTAGAGGATGCAATTTCATAAAATACACATCAAACTCATCCAAATAGCCAGTCATTTAGCTGTCTGTTTGGTGTACTTACGCATTCTGTCATGTACTGTGAGCAAAACACAGCCGAATTTGATCAGGCTGCTGTTTATAATTTAAGACAGGGACCTCTAAATGACTCCTTTTTGGTATGTTTCTGAAAAGGTCAGGCACCAACATGTTTTACCAAATAAAACTCAGGTTTGAAGAATATGCCTTCTAAACTGATTTTTACTACCTGGACTACAATAAGTTTTACAGGGCTTCTTTGTTAAATTGCCCTGACAATTTCCATTTCCAGTGGCTTCAATCATATTAACAGAAGGTAAAGTTCACAAATAGTAAAATATGTCACTGCACTGTGTTTGGATTTTCGGAAATAGATCACAAAACTGACAAACCCACAAGACGTAATGTTTGGCATTCCAATTCATGTTTGGTTGGCATATCTCATTTGGGGCAGGACAAGATGCCCTACCACAAACGGAAGTATCTCATTACTCAGGAAATAAAACATGTTTGCACCAAAGACTTGACAACTCCCATTAAATATATCAAAAGAATGATGGAATTTTTTTTCCTCAAGAAAAGCAGAAAGGTCAGGATGTGGGGTAGAAAATATGTGTGTAGAAATATTTGTTCTTGTATAGTTTAAAAAATATATGTGTAGAATTCCACCAGAATGCATGAATCTTTCACCGAATAATTTCTCCTTCCAAAATATGATGCCCTATGCTATCCACGACTGTGCTCAGCAAGAGTAGGGGCAGGTAGCATTTTCTAGGAAATTAAAATAAGGCCAAATGTTTTGGGGAAGTTCATTAGTAGACTGACAGTCTATTGTTTATTTTATGAGTCACTATATATTTCTTGAGCCTTTATAGGCTAGACATGGGGCTAATACCATGGAGAGACCAGAAGAAAAGAGCCCATCATTTGACAAGATAATTATAGGAGGCTGGAAAGTCTCAAGGAAGGGACATCTAAGTGAACATGAGTGGAGACACTGTTCCTCAAAGTGGTCCTGAAAGAGGTGTTATCTCCATAGAGATCTGAAAAACAGTTGTGCATTACTTCACCAAGGAGGGTAAGCATGGGTGGGGAGAACAAATCTTATACATAAGCCTGGAGTTCAGAAAGAACATGACAAATTGTGGTGACTGCTGTATAAAATTTATTTCTTGTGGGCATTTAGCCTTATATTACTCTGCCCCTGTTCTCTAGCCGATGTTTATGCATTAATCTGTCATATTCATTCTAGACTGTACATGTATTAACGATAGGGTCCACATGTGTCTTGTATCTGCTTTCATCAGTTAATATTCCATATCCACCTTGGTGGTTGTCCTCAGATAAAGTAAATAAATCCTCTAGAAAATATTTAAAACAAAATGTTAAATTCAAAGCAAATTTGAGTTTTTAAAATTAACATGTCTACTTATGAGGAAAAAAAGACGAATTTTTTTATAGCTGCAAACATGCAAATAGATGATCAAGTAAAGAGAAAAGCTCCACGTGTAGCTCCAAGCAAACATGCGCTAATAATTCTTGGGCATATATATGGGTTTGAGAACAATTCGTTTACCTTTTTTGTGCTTAGGTCCTCTTATATCTGATTCGAAAAAAAGCTTTGCACATCCTGATGGTGACATACACCCATCTTATTTCAGTATCTGAATTACCATGGCTTAATAAAAACTTTAAAAGAGAACACTTCCTTTTATGAATCTCACTCATTCAGCCACCCATTAGCTCAACAAATATTTACTCATCATCTACTATGTGCCAGGCTTTCGCTAGGCACAGGACCAATAGTAGGTTCCCTGTCTTCCAGGATCTGTAAAAGTGAGATGTGAGGGGCGCCTGGTTGGCTCAGTCGTTAAGCGGCTGCATTTGGCTCAGGTCATGATCCTAGGGTCCTGGGATGGAGCCCCACATCAGGTTCCTTGTTCAGCAGGAAGCCTGCTTCTCCTTCTGCCCCTCCCCCCCACTCCTGTGTGCTCTTGCTCTCTCTGATGAATAAATAAAATCTTTAAAAAAAAGTGAGATGTGAAATGCTGATGGGTACTGGTATGGTTTGCCAATGGTTATAATGGTTGTTAACATATTGAAACACTTCCATACCTTTTGGAAGACAGTTTCAGACTGAACCACCACACCTCATCCCCGCAAAGTGTCACCCAGACTACTAAAACCTGGTATAGATAAAAGGGCATCTGGGAGCCCCTCTCTAGCTCTTTGGTTGGGGTCTGGACTTACTGCGCAGTGACAATGCCATTCTTGCAATTCAATATTGTGACTGTCACCCTTGCATACAACCCTAGTCAACCATCCAGTGCAGTCTGACGACTAGGGCTACATCACAAAATGTTTACTACTGTCTGAGAAGAGATAAGAAACAAAATGCAGAGTAAGTGTGTAGAAACTTAGAGCAATTTGACAGACTAGTTTTATGTCTATCAAAACTAATAATAACTAATAAATAGGGCTTACATTTTATGTTTTTGCTTTTATTTCATTTTTCAGACAATTCATTTTTCTCATATATTACAAAAGCATCAGTGCAGAGCAGATTGGAAATAAAGACAACGAGTCCTGAAACATACAGTCTGAGATGCAAGTACTCTGTTAACCCAACACTCTGTAGTGATTGCTGCATACAAAGAATATGAATGACGCGGTGCTTGAGTGGCTCAGTTGGTTAAGCGTCTGCCTTCTGCTCAGGTCATGATCCCGGGGTCCTGGGATCGAGCCCCACATCGGGCTCCCTACTCATCGGGGAGCCTGCTTCTCTCTCTGCCCCTTCCCCCCGCCCCCGCTCTCTCATTCTCTCTCTCAAAAATAAATAAATAAATAAAAATACTTAAAAAAAAAAGAATATGGATGAAACCTACAAAGAATACGTAAAGCAAGCATTCTATTAGCATATGAGAAGACTCCTGGCTGCTTTCTAACATTCTCCCCAACCCAAGCAAGAAACCAGGAAGAGAGACACATATACACACAAAATATGCCACTAAGCACACTGAAATTCTACTTTGACTCAGGGAACATTTGGAGCTCTTGCCCTTCAGTTCTTCTGGTTAAAGCATCAATTAAGCAGTGCTTCCTTAAGCAGCTCTGGTGAATGTATTCAGCTGCCTGTCTTGCCTTGTTCACATTCTTCTCTTAGCCTCAGCAGCTTCCAGCAGTTTATATGTATATATACATAAAAAAAGTGTACCCAACTTAGTTGAGTAATGTGCCTAAGTGGAAGAATACATTCCTATCATCCAAACAATAGCATAACAGAAGCAAAACACCAGCCCCAAAGGGATTAGCTTGGGAAGTTTTCTGCAAAATTATATGGTTCTGACTTCAAGCAGCATATAACTCAGAGACAATGAAACTAAAAATGTAAATAGAAATGTATCCTACCTTATCGTTTAGTATCCCATTAGAAATACTAATCTTAGTTTTAAGGTATTTTTTCCAGATAAGTTTCAACTATTTGATTGGAAAGACTGAAATTTGATTTTAACTGGGAGTACTCTATTAAACTTATTAAAATATCCCCACAAAAATTAGAACAATTCCTAAAAATACCTCTGTCTGGATGGTGGTTTCATGGGTCTGTACAAATCCTTAGCTGGTAGAGGTAAATGGTGAATGATTTAGAGATAATATGATATGATGTCTAGGATATGTTCCAGTGGTGCAAGGAAATAAAGAAAGGACTTGGATGAAACAAGATTGACAGTAAGTAAAAGTTGAAGTTAGGTAATAGATGTGTGGAAGCTCCCTATGCTATGTATACCATTTTCTCTGCTTTTGTGTATGTTTTAAAATATTCTATTATAAAGGTAAAAAAAATACAAAAGAAATGTATATGCCTACCTTTATTAACAAAGCTTATTTTTCCATAAAATCAGTAGCAAGATATCAATATTATATATGAATAATAAAATAAAAAATATAAGTAACATATTTGAAACAATTACTGTTAAAATTTCAGTTTTCATTTGATGTGATTGGTAACTTCAGGTAAAGATATAATGTGGAAAATATGAGTCAGACATGGGTTTTCTGAAAGTGAAGTAACAAAAGGTAAAATGCTTAAATTTTCTAACTAGTGTTTGGAAAAAAATTTCAAAATCCAGAAAATAAAAACAGGCAATCCATTTTTGCCAATTGTAGAGCAAACAGAAGGGGACTTCAAAATTAAATTAGATTAAAAATGGAATGATTTATCATTTACATCTTTCTCCTCATAAATATAGAAAATTTGTTCTTTTACTAATGTATTGTATCACATTGATTGATTTACAGATGTTGAACCAACCTTACAGCCCAGGAATAAATCCCACTTGGTCATGGTGAATAATCTTTTTAATGTACTGTTGGATCTTATTGGCTAGTATTTTGGTGAGAAGTTTTGCATCCATGTTCATCAGGGATATTGGTCTGTAATTCTCCTTTTTGAGGGGGTCTTTGTCTGGTTTGGGGATCAAGGTAATGGTGGCCTCATAAAACGAGTTTGGAAGTTTTCCTTCCATTTCTATTTTTTGGAACAGTTTCAGAAGAATAGGTATTAATTCTTCTTGAAATGTTTGGTAGAATTCCCCTGGGAAGCCACCTGGCCCTGGGCTCTTGTCTGTTGGGAGATTTTGGATGACTGCTTCAATTTCCTTAGTGGTTATAGGTCTGATCAGGTTTTCTATTTCTTCCTGGTTCAGTTTTGGTAGTTGATACTCTCTAGGAATGCATCCATTTCTTCCAGATTATCTAATTTGCTGGCATATAGTTGCTCATAATATGTTCTTATAATTGTTTGTATTTCTTTGGTGTTGGTTGTGATCTCTCCTCTTTCATTCATGATTTTATTTATTTAGGTCCTTTCTCTTTTCTTTTTCATAAGTCTGGCCAGGGGTTTATCAATCTTGTTAATTCTTTCAAAGAACCAGCTCCTAGTTTTGTTGATCTGTTCTACTGTTCTTTTGGTTTCTATTTCATTGATTTCTGCTCTGATCTTTATTATTTCTCTTCTGCTGCTGGGTTTAGGCTTTATTTGCTGTTCTCTCTCCAGCTCCTTTAGGTGTACGGTTAGGTTGTGTATTTGAGACCTTTCTTATTTCTTGAGAAAGGCTTGTATTGCTATATGCTTTCCTCTTAGGACTGCGTTTGCTGTATCCCAAAGATTTTGAACAGTTGTGTTTTCATTTTCATTGGTTTCCATGAATTTTTTTAATTCTTCTTTAATTTCCTGGTTGACCCATTCATTCTTTAGTAGGGTGCTCTTTAGCCTGCATGTATTTGAGTTCTTTCCGACTTTCCTCTTGTGATTGAGTTCTAGTTTCAAAGCATTGTGGTCTGAAAATAGGCAGGGAATGATCCCAATTTTTTGGTACTGGTTGAGACCTGATTTGTGACCCAGGATGTGATCTATTCTGGAGAATGTTCCATGGGCACTAGAGAAGAATGTGCATTCTGTTGCTTTGGGATGGAATGTTCTGAATACATCTGTGAAGTCCATTTGGTCCAGTGTGTCATTTAAAGTCTTTATTTCCTTGTTGATCTTTTGCTTAGATGATCTGTCCATTTCAGTGAGGGGGGTGTTAAAGTCCCCTATTATTATTGTATTGTTGTTGATGTGTTTCTTTGCTTTTGTTATTAATTGGCTTATATAAGTGGTTGCTCCCATGTTAGGGGCATAGATATTTACAATTGTTAGATCTTCTTGTTGGATAGACCCTTGAAGTAGGATATAGTGTCCTTCCTCATCTCTTATAGTCTTTGTTTTAAAATCTAATTTGTCTGATATAAGGATTGCCACCCCAGCTTTCTTCTGGTGTCCATTAGCATGGTAAATGGTTTTCCACCCTCTCACTTTCAACCCGGAGGTGTCTTTGGGTCTAAAATGAGTCTCTTGCAGACAGCATATCAATGGTTCTTGTTTTTTTATCCAATCTGATACCCTTTGCCTTTTGATGGGGCATTTAGCCCATATGACCCTCTCAATAGATGCAGAAAAAGCATTTGACAAAGTACAGCATCCTTTCTTGATCAAAACTCTTCAGAGTATAGGGATAGAGAGTACATACCTCAATATCATAAAAGCCATCTATGAAAAACCCACAGCAAATATCATTCTCAATGGGGAAAAACTGAGAGCTTTCCCCCTAAGGTCAAGAACACGGCAGGGATGCCCACTATCACCACTGCTATTCAGCATAGTACTAGAAGTCCTAGCCACAGCAATCAGACTACAAAAAGAAATAAAAGGCATCCAAATCAGCAAAGAAGAAGCCAAACTCTCACTGTTTGCAGACGATATGATACTTTATGTGGAAAACCCAAAAGACTCCACCCCAAAACTGCTAGAACTCATACAGGAATTCAGTAAAGTGGCAGGATATAAAATTAATGCACAGAAATCAGTGGCATTCCTATACACCAACAAGACAGAAGAAAGAGAAATTAAGGAGTCGATCCCATTTACAATTGCACCAAAACCCACAAGATACCTAGGAATAGATCTAACCAAAGAGGCAAAGGATCTGTACTCAGAAAACTATAAAATACTCATGAAACAAATTGAGGAAGACACAAAGAAGTGGAAAAACGTTCCATGCTCATAGATTGGAAGAACAAATGTTGTGAAGATGTCAATGCTACCTAGAGCAATCTACACATTTAATGCAATCCCCATCAAAATACCATCCACTTTTTTCAAAGAAATGGAACAAATAATCCTAAAATTTGTATGGAACCAGAAAAGACCCTGAATAGCCAGAGGAATGTTGAAAAAGAAAAACAAAGCATCACAATTCTGGGCTTCAAGCTCTATTACAAAGCTATCATCATCAAGAGAGTATGGTACTGGCACAAAAACAGACACATAGATCAATGGAACAGAATAGAGAGCTCAGAAATGGACCCTCAACTCTATGGTCAACTCATCTTTGACAAAGCAGGAAAGAATGTCCAATGGAAAAAAGACAGTCTCTTCAACAAATGGTGTTGGGAAAATTGAACAGCCACATGCAGAAGAATGAAACGGGACCATTTCCTTACACACCACACAAAGATAGACTCAAAATGGTTGAAAGACCTCAATGTGAGACAGAGTCCATCAAAATCCTAAAGGAGAACACAGGCAGCAACCTCTTTGACCTCAGCCACAGCAACTTCTTCCTAGAAACATTGCCAAAGGCAAGGGAAGCAAGGGCAAAAATGAACTACTGGGACTTCATCAAGATAAAAAGCTTTTGCACAGCAAAAGAAAGAGTCAACAAAACCAAAAGACAACCGACAGAATGGGAGAAGATATTTGCAAATGACATATCAGATAAAGGGCTAGTATCCAAAATCTATAAAGAACTTATCAAACTCAACACCCAAAGAACAAATGATCCAATCAAGAAATGGGCAGAAGACACGAACAGACATTTTTCCAAAGAAGACATCCAAATGGCCAACAGACACATGAAAAAGTGCTCAACATCGCTTGGCATCAGGGAAATCCAAATCAAAACCTCAATGTGATACCACCTCACACCAGTCAGAATGGCTAAAATTAACAAGTCAGGAAACGACAGATGTTGGCGGGGATGCGGAGAAAGGGGAACCCTCCTACACTGTTGGTGGGAATGCAAGCTGGTACAGCCACTCTGGAAAACAGTATGGAGGTTCCTCAAAAAGTTGAAAATAGAGCTACCATACGACCCAGCAATTGCACTACTGGGTATTTACCCCAAAGATACAAATGTAGGGATCCGAAGGGGTACGTGCACCCTGATGTTTATAGCAGCAATGTCCACAATAGCCAAACTGTGGAAAGAGCCAAGATGTCGATCAACAGATGAATGGATAAAGAAGATGTGGTATATAAATACAATGGAATATTATGCAGCCATCAAAAGGAATGACATCTTGCCATTTGCAACGACATGGATGGAACTGGAGGGTGTTATGCTGAGCGAAATAAGTCAATCAGAGAAAGATATGTGTCATATGACCTCACTGATCTGAGGAATTCTTAATCTCAGTAAACAAACTGAGAGTTGTTGGAGTGGTGGGGGGTGGGAGGGATGGGGTGGCTGGGTGATAGACACTGGGGAGGGTATGTGCTATGGGGAGCGCTGTGAATTGTGTAAGACTGTTGAATCACGGACCTGTACCTCTGAAACAAATAATACATTATATGTTAAAAAAAGAAGAAGATAGTAGGAAGAGAAAATGAAGGGGTAGAAATCGGAGGGGGAGACAAACCATGAGAGACTATGGACTCTGAGAAACAAACTGAGGGTTCTAGAGGGGAGGGTGGTGGGGTGATGGGTAGCGTGGTGATGGGTATTAAAGAGGACACGTATTGAATGGAGCACTGGGTGTTATACACAAACAATGAATCATGGAACACTACATCAAAAACCAATGAAGTAATGTGATTAACATATAATAAAATAAAAAATGTCAGAGAGAAAAAAAATTAAATTAAAAAAAAGAAAATTTGTACTAAATTGACAAAAAAATTTATAGTATCTTGGAAACATATCCGATACAGCAATTCTGGAATCCCAAACAGATGTTTGCCATTTTCTAATACATCTTAGCACAAAGACTTTAGTAGTTCGTTTATGTGGAGTCAAGCTGTGAAAATTTTTTCTTCTCTTTCTGATTATTTTATTAATTTATCTTGTATGATATGTCTCTTGCTTGGCTTGCATGGTATAGAAAAGTTGTGTTTCCTTTGAAAGAGTTCTGCTCTAAATTAATACAGTGGAGATTTTTCTTCTCCAATTTAAAGAAAATATAGTACATTGATGGATAGAATTTTTTCGCCCCATGTATTTTTCTTAAACATTGGCACTAGCAACATTTGTCTGCAAGTGAGCTCTAAAGATGAAAGAATGAATAAACAAATAGAAAAGGAATAGTACAGAAAAACTCAGAAACAGATGTGAATGTTTAATCTGGCTGCTGGTTTTTCTCATGTCCACTTATGCCTGGTTGTGATTTTAGATTGCATACATAAAATACAGTCATATGTTCTGCTCATAAAATCAACCCTAGTTATTATAAAAAATTACACATGGCAGCTTTTCATAGATGCTTTGTACTTCAAGAGTCTAAAGACAGATTCCTGTGATATGAGCAAACCATCTCTAACTCCAGCCCTGATGCAAGATTCTACGTGTTACTGAAATCCCTTGGGCTCTAGGAAGATTTATATCGATGTCCAGAAAAGTTCAACACACTTAAATGCCCTTGAGAACAAAATCTTTGGTATGCAAATGACTCAGCCAGGATGTCTGTCAGCTTGTAAGCCACGTCCTGATCCACACCCATTTGCCTACACCTTGTTGTGAATATGGTCCCAACAATACGGTCTTTAACCATCAACTACATGAACACCCAAGAGGAGTGCTAGAACACCACTGAGTTCATTTGGAACAAAAACTAGCAGTGAGAGCATCCCTGTTCTAATTTATCATTATACACCCCAAAGATGGCAGAGAAAGATAACCATAACCTTGCAGTATTGGTGCATGATTCAGCAAAATTTCTACTCACCTAAGAAAGGCTGAACCTTATAACCCTTCACCAGAGCTGATGTCTTAACTCCTAAGATACCAACACACTGCCAAGCAGTAAAAAAGAAACCTGTCTTGTTTTATATATTAACAACACCAGAAAGAGGGGCAAACAGCAAGACCATATAACACAACTAAACTGCAAAGCAGACCAGCTCCTGACTAGTTATTAAAAAATCTGTGGAAGTGCAATGAGCATGTTAACAGTCTTAACATGGAAGGATATGTATCATCAGCACCTGCACACTGGCCATCGTACATTATGCCCACCCATTAACAGAATAGGGAGAATATTGAAAAAGGGTCAGAAAGCTGCACTGTTTTTTCCCCCTGTAGAATCCAAACTGCCAAGACCAAGTCTAATAGACACTCATGTGTTATTCTCACTAGTTTATCAACTTGTGAGTCCATGTTAGATCATCTCCCATTTCTATTTTCTCCATATTCTTCTTGGATAACTCTTGTTATTTGCACCCAATCTCAACCCAATTTCCTCTTCTACCAGGGTCTGCCATGACGTACATTGAAGTACACAAGTGGCTCCTCAATCCACACTATAATCTGGAATTATCAGTCTTAAGAGTAACATAGAGCTTTTATGAATTCATTTCATTTAGAATTCTGGAAAATACAAAAGAATTTCTATAAAATTACACAATATTATTTCATGGATGGAAATGTACAACAATCTAGCAATGGGGTCTTGCCTGTATTTAAACACAGCATCTTTAAGCTAGTGCATTGACCTTTTTGCAATCAGGTCAGGTTAATGTCATCAACAATTAAACATTTGTAGTACTTTTCCCTTTTTTCTTCAGCTTAAAAATTTATACTCTGTGGGGCGCCTGGGTGGCTCAGATGGTTAAGTGTCTGTCTTCGGCTCAGGTCGTGATCCCAGGGTCCTGGGATCGAGCCCCACATCGGGCTCCTGACTCAGCGGGGAGTCTGCTTCTTCCTCTCCCTTTGCCTCTCCCACTGCTCATGCTCTGTCTCTCTCTCTGTATCTCTGTGTCTCAAATGAATAAATAAAATCTTTAAAAAAAAATTTATACTCTGCACAGGTATTCCTCTTAATTTACAACTTGGTTTTCAAATAGCATTTTAAAGAAGGAAAAGTAAATGAGGATAAACAATTTATTAAAAAAAATAAGCAGAATATAAATGTTACACTAAAAATATTTAGAGAAGAGATAGAACCATAATCTTCAATGCAAATTACAAAAACCAGCCATGGGAAAGTTGTAGTGTATGCACTGAGGGAGAAGACCTCAGATTCAAGTCATTAATGTGAAAAGGAAAGAAAGTCTTTATATAAAGGTTTATATTTGCTTTATTTGGAGAGAGTATTTCAGCCTTGTCAATATGCCAAAAGATATCTGAAAGCACTTGAGTTTTAATTTATCATTATTTTGGATCCTTTTTAAAAGACATGTTGGTAAACAAATGACAATCAGATTTTGACTCTTCTAGTAGTCTACCCTTCAAGGAAAACTAATGATCTCTAACTAGTGAGAGAGATCTTAAAAAATGAAGAAACAGAGGTCTTTCCTGGGAAAATTCTAACATTCATAACAAAGTATCCAGAAGAAGCTTAATTATATATGATTTCAGGATTCTAATGGAAGAAATTTTTAGCGATCAAAATTTATTATTTGTACCCATTTGCAGGTACAGCAGCACAGTAAGTATTTTAATCAGTTAGTTTCTGCTTTTAAGCAGATTTAATTGCTCAGCTTCTGCAAGAGAATTAACTTGCTTGGAGTCATCCAACAAAAATCTGAAAGCCCACCATGAGCAGAACCTTAAGATAAGTATGGACATGAATTAGGCCTGGACTCTGGCCCCGAGGAGAGCACGGTCATAGGGCTACACTGAAAAATGAAGTGCTGAAGAGGCCTGAACTGTGATAGAAATTCAAAAGAAAGGAGGTATGATAAATTATTATTGTTAAGTATGACATGTCATTAAACATATTGAAATGTTAATTTGTTTCCAATACATAAACATATAGTTTATTGCCACTTAATATGGTGAAATATCATAGATAGATAAATATTAGATAGGTAGATGGATAGATACTATTTTATTACCAGCTACAATCAGAAAAATAATTGAGGACAACAAAAATAAGTGGGATTTTAGAACTGCAGTGGTGACATCATGATGACCTGACATTATCACATTATCATTCTAAAGTAGGGTTTATCAACCTCAGCATTATTGATATTTTGAACCAAATAATTCCTTATATGTGTGTGTATGGCAGGGAGGGGGTTTTCCATGCATTGTAGGATGCTTAGCAGACTTCCTGGCCTATACCTACTCACTAAATACTAGTAGCAACCCCTACCACAGACGTGACAACCAAAAATGTTTCTAGAAATTGCAGTTGAGAACCACTGTTCTAAAGCATCTTTCAAATGTGAGTTTAGATACCACTTCCTCCAAGAAAGGATTCCTGAGCATCCCAGATAAAATATATTTTGTCTCCACTAGGTGCTCCTGAATGTATACCTCTAGATAACTGTTCTTATTTACTTATATGTACCTTTCTATATACTGTAAGTTTACTTTCATCTGAACTTGTGTTTTATTCACTATTGGTTCTCCACATGTAAGGCACCCTATGCATATTCAAGCAAATTAATGAAGGAAAAAAGGTAGGTAGCTGAACTACCCAATGGAGTGAGGAGGGGCTATTTCATGTATCATAGGCGCGAGGAGATGCCAGTAGCATCCCTCCCTCCCCCAGTAATGACAGCTAAAAACGTTTACCCAGTGGTCCCTATGGCGGTAAAAATTGCCTCTGGTTAAGAACGACTGCTCTAAAAGATTGTACAGAGAAATGGCAAGTATTTAGTGAGACTCAGCTTTATTAAAGAGAAAAATAAATTTCGTAATACTTTCATTATCCTACCCAATGAAAATAATTCAGATACAGTAATGGTTTTGGAGTCAGATATGAGATGGGATCCCGACATCCAGTGGTTGTATGACTTTAATTAGGGTAAATTTTTTGAGCTTCAGTTTTTTCATTTGCAAACCTGGGAAAATGATAACCACTATACAGAGTTCTTTCAGTCAACAAATATTTATTATTACCTGTTACCGGCTGGACAGATACTGTTCTTGGCTCAAAAGGTATACAATAGTGGCAAGAACTATTATAGTCTTTGCACTTACGAATTTTCTATTCTACAGTAGGAAAGGGATAGTATCCAATCACCTACCACATAAAATTTAAGTTACAAATTTTGAACAAAGATTCTATGAAGTTATACAAGATTCTATAAGAACGTATAGAAAGAGCAGATGACCTAGACTGGGATGTCATTAAGATTTCCCTGAGGAAATCTTGGGGACACTTGAATTGTGGCTTGAGGGTTATATGAAAGCTAACTTAGCAAGGAGGGCAGGAGAAGAGTGGCAAGATTAAATGAGGGAATGTGTAAAAGCACATCGCACAAGGCTGGCCTGATGTTCAGTAGAAAATCAATGAATGCAAGCAACAGATTATAAATAATCAACACCATTACTGACAAAATTAACAGGAATAGGACATTAAACAAAGTGGCATCTGATTTAATATCTTTCTTACAACTAAATGCTATTCCCAATTCATTTTACAGAATTCCAAACTGAGATAATGGGGTTATGATGATACTAATATTGTTAAAATAAAATGGTCCTTTTGGAGAATAGGATATTGGTGCCTTGAACATCTTCACTTTCTGGGTATACAATTTCCCATTGTATTGTATAGTATGGCTAAATTCTTCAGTTAGGAAACAACACGGATTAGCACATAGTCCAGTTAATAAAGCCTTACTATTCCACAGTGCTAACAGTCCCTTTGAGAACTCAGCCATGAGTTACACAAATCATTTGGCTGGGAATGGAGCATTTACCATATGTATGAGTTACTAATTTCCTGGACATTATCAGCCATTAGCTGGTTTCCTGTGTCCCAGCAAATGCTGAGGTAAGTCTTGATTGCCAAGATTGCACATTTCAAACATTAATCCATACACCATTTCCTCCATCTAAGATATAATAACACTCTATCTGCAGTTTTTGTCAAATACATATGAGAAAAGGCCAGAAAGTTCAAGCGAAGGGAAACGTGTGAAAAAGAAAAGCCAACAGTGTACTAGTGTAATTATGCGGGTGAAACTCTTTATTAAAATTTTGGGAATTTGGTTGGCTACAGCATGTAGCCATGAAACAGAACGAGTTACTAGGAAGGTCCCACACAGCATTAGGGGTTTCCTTACAAAATGTGTCCAGATGAATAATCATTGTCCTTCCCTTCCTTACCAGTCTACGAGTGTTGCTCTTTGACTAACTAGAATTCCCAAGATGGGGAAGGGATACACCTCATACATCTTAACACTGCTCAAAATTTCCCTGCTTATGATCACCCATAAGGGATGTCGCCACTATCCCTCCCTCTATTTTATCTTGGTGACATCAAGGAATTTAAAAAAATTAAAAGGTGCACCACCAGACAAAAAATACTGACAGTCTGAATTAAACAAGTGACCAGAGCGTTATTACTTTTCACTGTTAGTATTTGAATTACTGACTTCTTTAATGTACAGGATACCACTACTAATTTATTTACAATTAGAAATTATTAGTACAGTGAAACATTTGAACACTATAATAAGGAGATAGTCTGTTTTTAATATTGTGAGCATTACTGACAACATATTATTAAGGTAAAGAATTGTCCTTTAATTTTGAGCATACATATTTGACCTTGGCATATCATTTCATTACTCTGAATACTTTTGGAATCTCTTTATGTTCCCTTCTAGCTCAAAAATCTGTCTCTAAATAGAGACTTTCCAAAGAGTTTCAAACTTTGATAAATCAATTTACCATTTATCAAATTATGTCATTCATTTAATCTTAGACACTCCTTTAAAACTTAATAGTTTACTGACTACATTACAGGAGGAGGGCCCCCAATTTCATAATTTCGAACATGTCATATATACTTTTATCATGTGGAATCACTATATAGAATTATTTGCCTATCATGGTTAAATTTTGTCATGCAAACATCAGAATGACATTTTCTAGATAATATATACTTAAAAAAACATAGCATTGTGCAAAACTAATCTTCATATATTTATATACATTTACATATTTACACATATTTGTTTTATGTGATATATAACTGTGGCAAATACATATATATGCTATATTAATTACATTATGCTATTAGGGCAAGCTCAATTGTCACAATGAGTCCCTAATTAAAGAAGATTAATTTCATTTACATTTGATCAAGAGAGTCCTCATCATTATTCATGCTCTGACAATCCATTAGCCAGGACATGTTCTCTGAATAATCAGCTAGATGAATTTTTTACACATAACATTTGTTATATATTTTTTGTTAGATGTCATCATTTTTTATTACAAAGTAGCCAGTGTTTATTCTAGAGAAGTGGAAAACACAGATGTGCTTACTGAAGAAAATGAAACTCACTGTACTTCTGTATCTAGAAATAACTGTGGATAAGATTTTAGTTTATTTCCTTTTTTTTTTTTTTCTATGCAAAACAGCTTAAAAAGGAAAACATAGGGTAACATTAATTATCATTTTGCACCCGGCTCTCCAGTTGATACTATACTATAACCATTTTTCTCTTGAGATTAAATATGCTTCAAAAAATATCATTTTAGTGGATGCATTTTATGGATTCACCATAACCTATCAAAATACTACTCTATAAAACCTATGTCTACCAGGATTATTCTTTCCTATTTGATATCATTCAAATTTTTCACATTTAAAATTAATGCTTAATTGGACTTACTCTGCATGTTGGATTTTTTAAGGGTAACTTTCTAGAAAGAAATTTATAATTTAAATTCAACAAAGTAATTTCTAGAAAAGCCAAACAAATTCACACTTCAACAATTTGTAACTTTACCAAAATAGTATATTTTTATTTGTTTTAATCAGTATAAATTTCATAGTAACAATGATATTTTTTTGTTTATATTTCTTTACTTACTAGCAATATTTATGATGATTTATAATGTTATTGGCCATGGGTATTTCTTCATCTGTAGCTTGTCTGCTTATGTATTATCTTATGTATTATATTTGGGTTTTAGTATGTTAGTATATTTAGTAAGTGAGGTAATCACCATATAATCACCACACACACACACACACACACACACACACATATGAAGAAGATCACCCTTTTGCACTTCCAACTAGACAGTCTTTCTGTGGTTTCATTCTAAAGTCTGAATATACAATTTTATGGTCATACCTTCAACTGTCAGTAAGCATTACTCCATTGTCTTCTGATTTTTAACACTACGGTAAATATATGAAGAGAGCTGGGGAGCCTGGGTGGCTGTCAGTTGAGGGTCTGACTCTTGGTTTCGGCTCAGATCATAATCTCAGGGTCGTGAGATGGAGGCCCGCTCAGTGGGGTGTCTGCTTAAGTTTCTCTCCCTCTCCCTCTGCCCCTCCCCCTGCTTTCTCTCTCTCTCTCTCTCTAAAATAAATAAATCTTTAAAAATATATATATGAAGAGAGCTAATTTTTATTTCCTTTTCAGTTAACCCATTCTTTTTTTTCCTGTTCCATGGATATTTATACATTTTTTTTTTTAAGATTTTATTTATTTATTCATGAGAGACAGAGGCAGAGGGAGAAGCAGGCTCCTCGCGGAGCAGGGAGCCCGATGTGGGACTCGATCCCAGGACCCTGGGATCATGACCTGAGCCGAAGGCAGACGCTTAACCGACTGAGCCACCCAGGCGTCCCTATTTATACATTTTTATTTTTAATTTTAGCTGTTTAAATTATGTCAAAATATCTGTAAATGTATGTCTTTTCTTTTTGCTTTAAATTTGGTCAAACCTTTCAATTTCCATAAAGAACATATCAGCTCTGCAAAGGTGGCTTCGGTTTATATTTTTGGTTATTGCTTCTATTTCAGCTACCCTTATTTCTCCTTCTGGATGATATATCAACTGTTATGTTGGATCTTCACTCTAGCCTCCATGTGTATCATATTCTCTCTCATCATCTTTATAATTGACTTTTTTAAAATTTCCTGCATGCTGAAAGAGCTTCACACTAATCAGTTCTCAAGACACTGATTTGATTTTCTATGGTGTCAGTTCTACCCCTAAGTACCACCAGTATGGCATTTAGTTCTGTTACTGTATTATTTTTTCTTTGTAATATTTCTTCAGTTTACTTGGTTTGTTTTTCTTCTTATCTTAATGTCTCTGGATTTTTTCTTGCTGAATTTGCTCAAATTGGTTCCCTCCTGTCGATTTGAGTTCTTTTCCAGCATCCTCGCATCCTCTAGAGAAGCTAATCACAAACACATGCGTAACTCAGAGATATTGCAGGTTTCGTTCCAGACAACTACAACAAAGTGAATATTGAAATAAAGCAAGTCAACTGAATTTTTTGGTTTCCCAGCGCATATAAAAGGTATATTTACACTATTCTGTAATCTACTCAGTGTGCAATAGCATTAGCCTAAAAAAGTAATGTACACACCTTAGTTAAAAAGTACTTTGTTACTAGGGTGCCTGGGTAGCTAAGTTGGTTTAAGTGGCCAACTCTTGATTTCTGCTCTGGTCATCATCCCAGGGTCCTGGGATTGGGTCCTGGAATTGAACCCCACATCCGGCTCCACCCTCAGCAGAGAGTCTGCTTCAGGATTCTCTTTCTCCCTCTGCCCCTCCCCCTGCTTGCTCGTTCTCTCTCTTTCCCAAATAAATAAATAAATCTTTTTTTTTAAGTATTTCTTTACTAAAAAAAAATGTAACCATTATCTGAGCTTTCAGCAAGTCCTAATCTTCACTGGTGGAGGGTCTTGCCTCAATGTTGATGTCTGTGGAGTGATCAGGGTGGTGGTTGCTAAAGGTTAGGGTGGCTGTGGCAATTTCTTAAAATAACACAAAAAAACAAGGTTTGGTTCATCAATTGACTCCTCCTTTCATGAACAACTTTTCTGTAGCATGTGATGCTGTTTGCTAGCATTTCACCCACAGTAGAACTTCTTTCAAAATTGAAGGCAATCCTCTTGAACCCTGCCACTGCTTTATCAATTAACTCTGTGTGTCATTCTAAATCTTTTGTTGTCATTTCAAGGAACCACATTCTTTGCTCATCCATAAAAAGCAACTCTTCATCTGTTTGAGTTTGATGATGAGATTGCAGCAATGCAGTCCCATCTTCAAGCTTCACTTCTAATTCTGCTTCTCTTGCTGTTTCCACATCTGCAGTGACTTCTCCACTGAAATCTCAAGCCCTTCAAAGTTATCCAGGAGGGGGCGCCTGGGTGGCTCAGTTAAGCAACTGCCTTCGGCTCAGGTCATGATCCTGGAGTCCCTGAATCGAGTCCCGCATCGGGCTCCCTGCTTGGCAGGGAGCCTGCTTCTCCCTCTGACCCTCCCCCATCTCATGTGCTCTCTCTCTCTCTCTCATTCTCTCTGTCTCAAATAAATAAATAAAATCTTTAAAAAAAAAAAAAAATTATCCAAGAGGTGGGAATCGGTAAATCAGTACTTCAGTAAATCCGTACTTTATTTTCTGGGAGTTTAGAATACATGGAAATATTTGTGTGCTGTATCCAATTGAAAGTCTTCTCTAACAGAATAAACTCTTACTTTACTTGATATTGTATCCTTAAAAAGTGGAAATATTCCCTACATAAACATTTGATTAGGGTTGCTTCTGAAGCCAGATCCCTAGTGATAAGTATGTGAGTGTTTGCTTGTATCCCCAACAACATGCCATTCTTCTCATGGAATGTAAATTAATTTTGGAGTGATAATGATTTCAGCAATGTCTACCACAATTTACCTTTGAATTAGAAAATATCTTAATCTAAATTTTACTTTGCATTGGGCTTATCAAGCAGTTCTGTTCATTTAACTTAAATGTGAACACCAAGGAAGACAGTTTATGTTTGACAAGTGAATATCATTCCCAAATAGATCCTAAGAATTTAAAACATTAATCAGTGCAAGAAAAAAGGCTAAAGTTATTCACCAACATAAGAAAATGAGTCTTTAGTATAGCTTCATCTAAAAGTTTATTTCCTTTATTGAAACGTGCAAAATTGCCTAAGTCCCTTTTCCAGAGATGTAAAAAAAAAAAAAAAGAATTTCAATAGGAAAAGGAAGTCTCTATTTGTTTTGAATTTGACCATTTTTCTGAAGTTCAATATTCTTTTTGTTTGGAATACTTTTTAATATGGAGAAGGGGTAGATTTCCTTGCATAGGTTGGGATGTCAGCTCCCACTGATTTGGCCAGGAGACTCTGAGCTTCATGGTGTGGTTGAATAATTCAAGTAGTGGGTAAAATGTGTGTCCTGGAGGTGGTGAGAAAAGACAATCAAGCTGAATATGATGCCTAGCTCATTCACAGCACTCAGATTTCTATTTTTTTTCCTCCAGTGTATTGCATTTGTGAATAGTTCCCATAAGTGTCTAAGTGATACAAATCATAATGTAATAAATACAGAATGCACAGAAAACCAGAGATCACAAAGGTCTACCATTCAATTTTATTATTGTTTAACTTTAGGCTCCACTTTCAAACAAAAGGCAGGCATGCTGTGGAGCTATAAAACATTTTTGTATTTATGGAGTAATTGCATCGAAAAATCATGGCTATTTGTGATAAGTAAATATCCATTTTGTGGATGTATATATGCATATACAATGTATACCGTTTATTTAAGGCTTCTAAAATGTAGGAGTTACTGATCTTCATTTTCAAATCCCTGCTGTATGTTTTCTTAAGAAACAAAGATGTTCATCTTGTCCCATTACCACTGCCACCACCACCACCACCACTCCCATTAATAGTTGAAATGATTACTTTGAGCCACTTTTGGTGGGCTCAGCGATTACATCCTCCCAGATAACTGGTTAGGAGTGAGTTAAAGAAATATCCCTCAGCAAAAGTTAGTTTACAATCACAACACTTTATCAGAGTTGAATTGTTACAATAACCTATACTGGTCATTCATTCATTCAACAAAGATTTATTAAGTTCCTACTATGTAAATCAGGAACTCTAACAGATTCTGAAGCCCACTGTACAAGTGATTTTGTCAATCTGCTGTTTTCATTTCCAAAATCAGGGAGTGATATCACAACACGGCCCAATATAATGCCCCTCACCCATAGAGCCTCAACAACAAGAATTTGGCACTCATCCATGGACAAAAGTGCCTTTGTGGGATCTGTGATATCCAGCACCATACACCAAGGGACTCAGAAGGTGTCACATACCCAGGTATCAGGAAATAGGCATATAGACCTTGGTCCCAGCTTTGGACACTGCAATGGCTTGTGAACTAGTTCCAGCCCACCTCAGCTGTGGTCTGGGAGCCCCTGGAGAACACTGTCTTAGATAATCACCCATGGATGAGAGAGCCCTTGTGGAAGTCCAGTTTGCCAGAGGAAAATTTCTAGCACACCAATGAAGCAAAAAAAAAAAAAAATATATATATATATATATATATGTACATGTATATATATATATGTACATAT